>NC_136414.1:99160000-99350000 GCF_051521515.1 Lactuca serriola
TTGCCCACATATGTAGCAATCTCGGCTTTCATATTCGGCCACCAGTATAACTTTTTGAGGTCTAGGTACATCTTGTCTGACCCTGGATGGATGGAGTATCGAGTCTTGTGTGCTTCATTCATGACCACGTCTCGGATCCCACCGAACTTCGGTGTCCAGATCCGGTTACTGAGATAACGAGTTCCGTCATCCTTGACTTCTAAGTTCTTATCTATTCCCCTTAATGCCTCACCTGCCACATTCTCTGGTTTCAAGGCTTCTAGTTGAGCTTCCCGGATTTGTGTGGCCAGGTGGGAATGGATGGTCATGGTTAAGGATCTTACTCGGCGGCCTGAATATTCCTTTCTGCTTAGGGCATCAGCCACCACATTGGCCTTGCCCGGGTGGTAGCGAATTTCGCACTCGTAGTCGTTTAGCAGTTCAACCCATCTCCGTTGCCGCATGTTGAGCTCTTTCTGATTGAGGATATGCTGAAGACTTTTGTGATCGGTGAAGATGGTACATTTTGTGCCGTAGAGGTAGTGCCTCCAGATCTTTAAAGCGAACACCACCGCTCCCAATTCAAGGTCATGGGTA
Source organism: Lactuca serriola (assembly GCF_051521515.1). Classification (NCBI taxonomy): domain Eukaryota; kingdom Viridiplantae; phylum Streptophyta; class Magnoliopsida; order Asterales; family Asteraceae; genus Lactuca; species Lactuca serriola. The sequence goes on from NC_136414.1 coordinate 99,160,577, forward strand.
GCGTAATTAACTTCGTGTGTTTTAAGCTGTCTTGACGCGTAGGCGATGACTTTTCCTCTCTGCATGAGCACGCATCCGAGGCCTTGATTTGAAGCATCACAATATACCACGAAGTCATCAGTTCCTTCTGGAAGAGACAAAACTGGTGCGCTGCATAGGGCTTGTTTTAATGTCTGGAAAGCGGCTTCTTGTTTATCTCCCCACTTAAATACCACACCTTTTTGAGTCAGGGTGGTGAGTGGTTTGGCGATCTTCGAGAAGTTTTGTATGAATCTTCGGTAGTAGCCGGCGAGCCCTAAAAATTGTCGAATTTCCGTCGGCGTTGTAGGTGCTGACCAGTTTTTGATAGCTTTGATTTTTGCGGGATCCACGTGTATCCCTTTCTCGCTAACCACATGGCCAAGAAAATTCACTTCTCTAATCCAGAATTCGTATTTAGAGAATTTGGCGTAAAGCTTCTCAGCCCTCAGTGTTTCCAAGATTAGCCGGAGATGTTGACGGTGCTCTTCCTCGCTTCGGGAGTAGATTAAAATATCGTCGATGAACACAATCACGAAATTGTTTAAGTAGGGTCGACACACTCGATTCATCAGGTCCATAAATACTGCCGGTGCGTTCGTTAATCCGAAGGGCATTACCACAAACTCATAGTGCCCGTAGCGAGTTCTGAACGCAGTCTTGGGAATATCCTCTTCTTGTACTCGCAGTTGATGATAACCCGACCTCAGGTCGATTTTTGAAAAGTAGCTTGCTCCTTGGAGTTGGTCAAAGAGGTCATCGATTCGGGGTAAGGGATATCGGTTCTTGATAGTGAGTTTGTTTAGCTCCCGGTAGTCTATGCACATGCGAAAAGATCCGTCCTTCTTCTTTACAAACAGGACCGGCGCTCCCCAGGGTGAGAAGCTTGGCCTGATAAATCCTTTGCTTAATAGTTCATTTAACTGGCTGGAAAGTTCTTGCATTTCTGCCGGTGCTAAACGGTATGGAGCCTTGTCGACGGGGGTAGCTCCTAGGATTAAGTCGATCCGGAATTCGACTTGTCGTGCGAAGGGTACACCTGGAAGATCTTCGGGGAATACATCGGGATAGTTGCACACCTCGGGAATGTCGTTGATATCTTTCACCTCTCGTTTCGTATCTACTATGTGAGCTAGAAATGCGTGGTACTCCTTTCGGAGGTACTTTTGGGCCTTGACGCAAGAGATGACTTGCAAATTTGAAATGGGTTTGTCGCCATAGATGAAGAGGGTTTCGCCATTCGGCAGATTAAGGCGAACGGCCCTTTCGTAACATAGAATGTCGGCACGATGTGAACTTAACCAATCCACACCGATGATTATGTCAAAGCATTTTATTGTGACCGGCATTAGGTCTACTTTAAACGAATGGTTGTCTAGAGTGAGGGTACACCCTGAGTATATATCATTAGTGTGCTCTTCTTTCCCATTAGCCATTTCTACTACGTATGTATCTTTTAATGAATGAGGGGTTTGTTTTAGTAATTGTTTGAATTCATGGCTCACAAAACTCCTCTCTGCTCCACTATCAAATAGTACGCATGCATATGTGTTATTGAGGAGAAACGTACCAGAAACCACCGAGGGATCCTTGACTGCTTCTCCGTGTCCCATCGTCAGGACTCTCCCTGCACCACCAACATTAGGAGCTTGTGCCTTGGGGCAGTCTCTCCTGAAGTGTCCTGCTTCACCACATTCATAGCAGGTTTGGCTTGCCCCCGCATTGGCAACTTGGTTGTTTGATCGTGCTGGCGCTTTACAGAAACGAGCGGTATGCCCTTTCTTGTCGCAGTTTCTGCAGTGCATTTCCCGACAAGCACCGGTATGGTGGAAGTTGCACTTGTTGCACTTGGGGAGATTTCCAGCATATGGCCTTGGCGGCGCTGGAGCAGAAGCAGTAGTGGCTACACGGACAGCAAATGTCTATCGCTTCTTTGCGGGGTCCTGTACCGGTTGTTTCTTTTTAACGTTCCAGAACTTCCTCTTGTTGTTTCCTCCTTTCGTTTGGTTGGTGGTGGCTACCATGGTGCCACGGCTGGCCCTATGATCGATAAGTTGTTGTGCCAGTTCCTTGGCACTTTCAAAGGTAGTAGGTTTCGAGGCCAGAACACTGTCATGAATCTGGGATGACAGCCCCCAAAGGTATCGTTCTACCTTTTTCTCCTCCGGAGTGACCGTTGCAGGGCAAAGGAGTGCTAGGTCATTGAATCGGGCTGTATAAGCTTCGAGATCCATCCCCGTCATCTTGAGATTCCAGAGTTCCTCTTCGAGTTTTTGTATTTCTCCCCTCGGGCAGTACTCCTTTAACATCAACGCTTTTAAGTTTTCCCAGCCGATGGAGTTAGCCACTGCAGGAGTAAGTGACTTAACTCGGCCATTCCACCAAGTAAGAGCTTTTCTTGTGAAAGTGAATGTCGCATACTTGACTTTGCTTGCTTCGGGACAAGCACGGATTTCGAAGACTGCTTCAGTCCTTTCGAACCATTGCATCAGCGCTATGACGCCCCCGCCTCCGTCGAAAGAATCGGATTTGCCATTAGTGAAGTCCTTGTACGTACACTCCTTAGTGCGCCCCGTGCTGTCTCCCTGATTCGAGTTAGTATTCCCAGATCTGGAACCATTTGTACCCATTTGCGACATTGCTGCCGTTACGGATGCTGTTACTGCAGCCTGAAACATCACCGGATCAAACTCCGGAGGTGGCGGCGGAGTGGGCGGTGCTGAGTTACCGGAAGGTCTTGGTCTTTTCCTTGGTGGCATGGTTCTGACATAAGAAAATAAAAAGAAAGACTTGGCGGTAAGACTTCAATGGTGATAGCGAGTCGAGCGTTACTTGTTTCATCACAATTGTATTTTGTCCGAGTTTGTTAATTTAGAAGGCAATTTATTGTCAAGTTTATGCAATTAAACTTATGAATTAATTAGTGTTGACTCGAGCAGAGTCAAGTGCTTGGTTTGTGTCAGCATCAAAAGAAGTAAAATACAAACCACATTCATAGATAATTTGCTAGTACATATTGTTTTGAGGAATTTGACCTCATAAGGGTCTACATTACATCATAGTAAAAGATAAAGTTCTGGCGGTACAAAAGCCCCTTTGACTAGTGTGATCACTTAGTCGCGAGGTTAACCTATTCGCAACAATGAGTAGCACCAACGCATACTCGAAATCCTAGATTTATAACAAAATATAAGTAGCGCGAACATTACTCGTGGCATGAAGCATCTGATCCATGATGGCCCTGTGATGAGGTCGAGGCTCCCTGAAGCTCCGCAATCCGGCGCTCAGCTGCGATCACTCTCTCCTCGAGAGCTGCGTGCCTCACCTGGTACTCCCTTACCTCCGCCCGAGCAGCGGTAAGGTCCTCGATGAGTCGGTCCAATGGATAGAAGTCCCTCTCCAAATCCCGGGTGCGTGCATCGGTGGCTGCCGTAATAGCGTTGAGATTTCGAATCTGGTCTGCCATTTCCCTACTCTGGTTCCCCAAGTTCGTGATGTGCTGGGTCACAACGGGGAGAGCTCTGTCAGCCGGTCCCCCGTGACTGAGGTCATAATAACCTCGTTGGTCGCCATAGGGTGACCTCTGGCGCTGTTGCCGACTCCACCTCTCGATCATGGTTGCCCAACGGGGCTCAGGCCCATTATGCCCCCAGCGGTTTGCAGGCACCCTAGCAATGTAAGGAGGGTTGAAGACTTCCTCCTCTGGTTCTTCTTCACTTTCATCCTCATCCATGTCCACCTCGTCGTCTTCTTCTTCTTCTTCCTCGTCTACCTCCTCTTCTTCTTCCTCGGGATCCTCTTCGGGATCCTCTTCAATCAGCTCTTCGGGCTCTTCCTCAATCCAGCCGGCATTTCCCTGGTTGGGAAAGTACGGGTCTCCTGGTAGGTGAAATCCTGCCATGTCGTCTGCGCGAGAATAGAGGGGTAAGAAGCGGATAGCGGTAGATATTAATAATTTTGCGATATAGCAACATACAAATACTCCTATGGTATTTTAAATGTTTAGATTTGGTTCTTATAACACTCTTTGTAGGGTGAAGTTAGGTTATTAGACTTGTTGCCCTCCTACGACTATCCCCCGGTATGAGTAAGTCACTTTCCGGACTAATATAGTTGATCAGGCTACATCCTTCCCAAAACTGATTACTCATACCAAGGCATACTCGTAGCGTTCAACTCCTCTTCTTTTAGTTTATGTTCTTCTAGTTATGACACTACGCGAGTATGCAATGCATGTAGGTATACTTTTAAACAAGAACTTATTCGTTTTCAAAAAGTATAACCGGTTAGAATGTTTTAAAATCAGAGACTCTTAGTCCCAAATGTGTTTATAGTTTGTATATCCTATGTTGTTTGATATACTTAATTCACTATAAACCGTGCTCTGATACCAATCTGTCACACCCCCGAACCAAGGATGGCGGAAACGTCCAGGGGTGGAGGACTTCATGTGTAGTATCATAACAACAATGGTAATAGTGATGAAAGTAAACGCAACCAACATATATATAATTGAAAGAGTTACATCATTGTATGAATTACATGTTTAAAAATCAATTACAATATGTTGACAAAATATGATAAGTTTGACGCCTCAACGTCCCATCCTCAAAAGTACTTTGTTACCTGTTTAGCAATTTCCTAAGAATACAAGTAGTTTAAAAAAAATGTCAACACAATGGTTGGTGAGTTCATAAATTTTTGTATATAATTATGAAAAAGCTCGTCATGTAATTGTATAGTTGTTCCAGAAAAATCCGATATTTTCCTTAAAATGAATAATGTAGTCTTGTATCCAAAGACTGAAATATATGAGTAATCTTTCTTATTTACGGAAAATAATGTGTGTTTATTTCAATACAAACGCGTATGATATTAGTGAAACTCTCGTATATTCTTAAGTTTGTTAATACTTTCTGTGAGCTATTATAACCATACTATGACCTAGGTGGCCTGAAAACGACGTTCTTCGGGCGTCGTAGAACTGAAATGACACTTGTCACCACAGACCTGTCGGTCTAGCTGTTGCGAGCAGCTCTAGTGTGGGTTGTCAAGCCCAATATAGATCTATATACAACTATCACGCTCTCCTTCCAGGAGACTCTGGTTACAATACAGGACTTATGATTTATGTGAAGAGGATGTCTCACAAAGTTATTAACGAATTTACACTTAATCATAATGAAAGTTTCCTTTTTGTAATGTATGCATTTTGAAAATCCATCGTAAACTATACCTATTATAGTTTGGCAAAACGAAGGTAGTAACAGTAAAGTACGTAACTTTTACTTAACATAGTTTATTTAACGTTTGTGAGTAATGGGTATACTTCAATAATAACGCTTTGTGTAATCTATGCTTTGTCTAGTAAAAATCCATTTGTTAACAGGTTTATGTCTAGATACTAACACAAGAATGTCATATATTGCAAATATACATGAACACGTAATAATATACACCTTGCTCAACATGTTACAAGGTGTTATGAAAATTATATGATGTTAACTAAATTAGACCTTCCTGCACTGTTTTAGAAAAGCCATAGAAAAATCATACGAAGTCGAAAACTAAATTCGTAAATTCTGAGAGTTCTCAAAATGTGTCTAGTTTACTCATAATTTTTATCATGATTTTTAATGACCTCCAACTTGGATGAAAAAGTCCATAATCACAGACTGGTCCGGATTGGTGCTTGAAATGATAGGCAGTTTTGTAAAAATCACCATAAATTGTAGAAAAATCATATGGAGATGTGCAAGTAGTCATTTTAAAGCTAAGAAGTGGAACTATATGCACCTAAAACAGTTTTGAAAACAAAAATGTTTAAGATGTCCAAAACAGTCCGTGAATGGAGTTGAACTTTTCTGATGAAAGCTGTTAGAAAAATGTAGTTATGTTCTTAATGTTTTAACTTGTATTCCCCCCCTAAAAACTTGAGAAAACATGAAAATGTAGGGGTATGAACTCACCTTAAATGTTTTCAGGAGATGATTGTTGAAGAATGGAGGTGTTTAACTCAAGGATACTTGGAAATGCCTTGAAGATTTTCGAGAATCTAGCATGATAGTTATGGAGTTTGTATAAGCTATCAATGATTTGAGTAGAATGAAGTGTAAGAATCACAAGGAGGGTGGATTACACTTACCAAGAGTGGAAGAACACTTTGATGATCAGCCTTGAGATCGTGATTTAGAGAGAGAAGTTGGAGAGAAAAAGTTGGAGTTCAATCTTGGTGTAATGAGAGTGTTTGAAGAGAATGAGGAGAGAAGTTGTATGATCAGCCCTTAGATTGAGGGGGTGACTTGAGAAAGAGAGTAAAAGGTACAAGGTATGGTGGGGAGGAGTGTGGGTTGTCATGGAGTGGGTATGGGGGTTGCTTGCGTCATAAACTAAAGTAAGGTCAACACTCTTCTTTTGTACTTTACCAACTCCTTTTTAGATAAGGTTTTATCCTTAAAATGTGATTAAATCATTAATTTAGGGGTCTTATAATTTAAAATAAAGTTTTGGGTGAAAATCTTATGTTAAAATAATTAAAAACGGGTTTAAAACGCAAAATTACGCGAAAACGGGTGAAAAATGAGCTTTCCCAGCGAGACCCCTCGGATCTCGGCCGAGGTTCGGTCTCTGGGCCGGAGTTCGGTCAGAAGGGGGCATGGTTCGGACGCGAGAGGCTGAATCTGGAGGCGGGAAGCGAAGCGAAGGCTCGGTCCGATGAGAAGCATTCCGAAGCGAAGGCGAGGGTTCGGTCCGAAGTGAGGCCAGAACCGAAGGAACTGTTGTGAACAGTAATGAACAGTACTTTCGGTTCGGACCTTCCTTCTATGCGAGGTTCGGTTCGGACCTTCCTTCTATGCGCGGTTCGGCTCGGATGAACAGTGGCTTCGGTTCGGTTCATGGGTCAGCAGCTTCGGTTCGGCTCATGAACAGTACTCTCGGTTCGGTTGATGAATAGTACTTTCGGTTCGGAGGGTTCGTTTCCTTGAGTCCGTTTTTCGCGTAGACTTTCGTTTTTGGGCTATTTTTCGCCAAATTCGAGGGTCGGGATGTCCCGAGTGATTATAGAAAGTTGGGAGAGATTTCGAGAGAGATTTGGGAGAGATTTGACATACTTGGAGAGATTTCACATACAAAGAGATATTTGAGAGAGATTTCACATACTTAGAGAGATTTGGGAGAGATTTGACATACTTGGAGAGATTTCACATACGAAGAGATATTTGAGAGAGATTTCTCATACTTAGAGAGATTTGGGAGAGATTTGACATACTTGGAGAGATTTCACATACGAAGAGATATTTGAGAGAGATTTCACATACTTAGAGAGATTTGGGAGAGATTTGACATACTTGGAGAGATTTCACATACGAAGAGATATTTGAGAGAGATTTCACATACTTAGAGAGATTTGGGAGAGATTTGACATACTTGGAGAGATTTCACATACAAAGAGATATTTGAGAGAGATTTCACATAAGGAGAGATAGAGTGAAAACGATTGAGAGCGTTTTCGTGTGTGATGAATGAAAGTGTCCGGCTTCGCAATGCAAGGTCCTTGGACCCCGTTGTGCCATGTTTTAGGATCTTACACACTCCCTATGAGTATGCAACATTGTTTTATTGTTTTTGTTCATTGTTTAGCACTAAGGTTACAGAAATTTAAACACACGAACTTTCAAAGTGATGTTTTCTCATTAAAATAGTGAGTTATACAGTAATTACATAATATAAACCCTATCATACAAGGTTTTAATTGAGTTGACCGGTTTGACTCGTTGACCTTGTCCGGCTTAGACTTGACCCGATTTTGACTATTGTCACAGGGAAGCAGAGTCGTCAAAGTCACCCATCCATTATAAACACTAAAGTTGTTGAACCACTTGAGTTACTTCCCATTGACTTATGTGGTCCATCATCAATCGAAAGCATTGGTGGTAGCAAGTATATTCTTGTTATTGTTGATGACTTTTCACGTTTTACATGGGTGTTCTTTCTGAAGCACAAATCTGAGGCCACTCTCAAGATAAAGATGTTTATTAAGCAGGATGAAGTGCAACTGAGAAAAGTCGTTCGCAACATCAGGAGCGATAATGGACTGGAGTTCAAGAATAAAGAATTTGAAGACTTTTTGGCAGAAAAAGGAACCAGTCACAACTTCTCAGCCCCCCACACCCCTCAACAGAATGGTATTGTCGAAAGACGAAACCGGTCCTTGTGTGAGGCGGCCCGAACAATGCTAAGTTTCGCTTCTCTACCTTTATATTTCTGGGCTGATGCTATTGCTGCAACATGTTTTACGCAGAACAGGTCCTATCTCAACAAGCGTTTTTCTCTTACTCCTTATGAGATCATCAACAACAGGAAGCCGAACGTAAAATTCTTCCATGTATTTGGCTCACGATGCTTCATCTTCAACTCCAAAGAACATCGTAACAAGTTTGACGTTAAAGCTGATGAAGGAATTTTTCTGGGATACTCACTCACTTCAAAAGCATACCGGGTCTTAAATAAGCGTTCGAGGAAGATTGAAGAAACATATTATGTGACTTTCGATGACAGCTACGTCAAGAAGCTAAAGGCCACTGAAGAAGCAATTGGAGAAATTTTCACTCAAACAGGTCAAGTCACGGCCTTAATTGCTAATTTGTTTGAGCAGTTTGTAGAACTATTTGATGAACCGGAGAAAGCTACTCTCTCGGAAGCCAAGGCAGCAGACAACAAAGTCGACCATCTGAAGCAAATCGTCGAAAGATGCTGCCAAACGAATGGGTGAAGGAGAACATGTTCCAAACGAACCTTTAAAGCATGGTGCTTCAGTTGAGGGGGAGAATCCACCTCCTTCAAAACAACCGAGCTCACAAATTGAGGGGGAGAACTCTATTCCTATTCCACCCGAAAGCTCAACTGCACCCGAAAGACCTTCTGCACCCGAAAGCCCTTCTGCACCGGAAACCTCCTCAATACCCGAAAGTCCTGTAGCACCAGAAAGTCCACCTACACCGGAAAGCTCATCAGTCGAGGGGGAGAATGCCGATATGTTCTACGACGACGATAGTCAATCTGAATTAGAAGAAATGGTGAATGCTGAATTGGATCCATCCTATGATCCAAATTACCCTCCTCTTTTTAAGTGGACCAGAGATCATCTTGTATCTCAGGTAGTGGGTAATGTCTCTGAAAAGGTCCTGACCAGATCTCAACTGAAGGCAAAGCAAACATCTTTATTCTCCAAAGTAGAGTTATGCATGTATAATTCTTTCGTATCAAAAGTTGAACCGAAGACAGTAAATACTGCTCTTGATCACTCTGACTGGGTTCAAGCTATGCAAGATTAACTAAATGAGTTTGAAAGAAATAAGGTTTGGCGCCTCATTCCGACTCCTAAAGACGCCTCAATTGTTGGTCTCAAATGGGTATTCAGAAATAAAATGGACAAGGAAGGCAATATGATTCGAAACAAAGCTCGTCTTGTGGTGAAAGGATATTGCCAGGAGGAAGGAATTGACTATGAGGAAACTTTTGCTCCGGTAGTGAGGCTAGAATCTGTTCGACTATTTCTGGCCTATGCTGCACACAAGAACTTTGAGGTCTACCAAATGGACGTGAAATGCGCCTTTCTGAATGGAGAACTTTAAGAAACCGTTTACGTGGAGCAACCTCCTGGATTTGTTAATGAAAAGTACCCCAATCACTGTTATATTCTGGACAAGGCGGTTTACGGTCTGAAACAAGCACCTAGGGCATGGTATGAAATGCTAACCATGTTTTTAAAGATGTCAAAATTCAAACAAGGTTCGGTTGACCCAACCTTCTTTCGTAAGAAGGAAGGTAACCACCTTATGATTGTTCAAATCTATGTCGATGATATCATCTTTGGCTCAACGAATCCTAGTTTAACAGCTGAATTCAGAAAGTTGATGGAGACTAAATTTGAAATGAGCTCAATGGGTCCGATTAACTTTTTCCTTGGTTTGAATATTAGACAGGGACCCGAAGGCATCTTTATCAACAAGGAAGCTTACACCAAGACTCTTCTTGATAAATTTGGCATGATGGGAGACTCAAAGGTTAAAGTTCCAATGGCATTCGGCACCAAGCTCACACCATCCTTGGAAAAACCGGCAGTCGATATTACATTATATCGCCAGATGATTGGTTCTTTGATGTACCTTACTGCCAGTAGGCCTGATATAATGCTTTCTGTGTGTTACTGTGCTAGATTTCAGGCGAATCCTCGTGAACCACATATGCTTGCAGTAAAAAACATACTTCGGTATCTGAAACGAACCACCTCTCTCGGTTTATGGTATCCATCAAACTCTGGCTTCTTCGTTCAAGCCTACTCAGATGCAGACTTTGGGGGTTGTGGTTTAGACAGGAAAAGCACCACTGGAGGCTGCTAATTCCTAGACGGGAAGTTGGTTAGCTGGCAATCAAAGAAACAAACATGTGTATCTCTGTCTACAGCCGAAGCAGAGTACATCGCAGCTGCCTCCTGTACATCTCAAGTGATTTGGATCCAATGCCAGCTCTGGGACTATGGACTCAATATAAAAAAGATCCCACTATATTGCGACTCAGAAAGTGCAATTAGGATCTGTCATAATCCAGTGCAACATTCCAAGACCAAGCATATAGCACTGAGGTATCACTTCATTAAAGATCATGTGGAAGATGGGAATGTCGAAATTCACTTTGTTCGAACCACTGATCAACTGGCTGACATCTTCACCAAAGCTCTTCCTGAAGCATCTTTCAACAAAATTCTACAAGGGCTAGGAATGATGGAATCGGAGTCAGTACCAAAGATTATTTCTCAAAATTAAACGTTGGAAGCGAAATAGACCGAACGTTCGGGTTCGGGTTCGGGTCTCATGTTTGCCGAAATGAACCGAACGCTTGGGTTCGGGTCGTGTTCTGGTATACCGAAATGAACCGAACGCTCGGGTTCGGTCGTCTTATTTGATTGTCGCTTATCACTCCAAGGTAGTTTATTTGGTTGTAAACCTTTTGTATCATTTTCTCAAATTCATTTCACTTATGTTCAAAGTTCTTTTCTTTTTCAAACTTATTTTTTTCTCAACCGAAATAGACCGAACGCTCGGGTTCGGTTCCAAATTTTTTTAACACCCGAAATAAACCGAACGCTCGGGTTCGGTTCCAAAAAAATTTTTGTGTGTGTTTTCTTTTAAATCAAAATTCCGAAAATATTTTTTTCTTATTTTCTCTTAGTAAATTTATAACTCCAAAAATATTTTTTTTTATTATTTTTTTTGTGTCTTATCTTTTTGTGTGTCTATTTGTGGGGAAATCATTTCACTAGTTAAGTGTCCCTAGAAGCATGCTGTTGTATGTGTCCAAAGCCTCACCTGATTCTGAATAATAGCCTTACTGACTTGGTAAATACAAACCTTGTCTTCCCAATTAGGCTTCCATATTTATTCTAATCATGAGCTACCTGACTCTCTTCTGACATGAGATAAGAGTTTTCTGCTTGGTCCTTATTTTAACAGTAGAGGTACTTTCGTTTCTCTACACCATCTACACTACTTTTCTCCATCTCATTCGCTTCATAAACGTAACCCTTGAGACTCTCAGAAATTACCACTGAGGTTTATGGTTACATAATTTATGTGTTAATGATCTTAGTTTCGTGTCACTAAGAACTAAGTGAAACCCACAATTCAATACCTACTATGAATTGACGGTGATCAATCATCTTTGATTTAGCTACAACTAACGAATTGACGGACATATCCATGGGGATGGAAAGTAAAATCTCTAATTTCCTTTTGAGTGATTCCTATGAAATTGTTACATCCTATAACATTTCTTCCCTTGGAATCCAGTTTTAAAGTTTTTTTTTTAGATTTTACATAAACTATTTTATCTAGCCACTTAAATTATTTCAAACCTACTTGTTCAACAGACTACATTGGTCTCACAAGTACTTCGTTCGATTTCTGTCTTATATCAAGATCAGGAATTCCGAACTGAAGCGAAAGCCACCCAAATAAGCCTAATTAAAATAAGCCTTTCAACACTTCTTAATAAGTGTTTGATAGTTATTCAACGGGAAACCACACAAACACTTTAAGGTCTCTCTTGACTTTGAAGGAAGAGATTCGTGCCCGGGATCCATTGTTTCGTGTCTTTATTGACATCACAAAATCCCTCATATGTGTTGCTTTATTTCTTTTTCTTTTACACACTAAGCACGAAAATATTTTTGATTTTCCACAATTCTGATTTCATTAATTACATGGCATCATTTTTAAATGGGATTTGAAGTAATAAAAGGGTTGTGGTTAATATTGATCCACGCGGGCAACTTTGCTTTAAGATGACGTTAACTCTAAAAGGATAAGATGATAATATGCTGACTCAGGCGGGAGTCCAATCGATTTTAATTGAAAACGGCGCTTGACAGCCAGGCGTGTGAAGTGGAACCGTTTCATCTCTAGACGGCGCCTGATGGGAAGGCGTGTTAATCGGGACTGACACTCTCTCTCATGCGTGATCATCGACGCTCATAACTGTCACGCATCCATCACTTCCGAAAAAACCTTCGCATTTCCCTCGAAGATTTCGGACAGATTCTTCTCTCTCCTCTACCCACAGTATAAAAGATAATGTAAACCATTGTTTACCTCTTTACTGCATCCATATTTCAGAGAGCAAGAAAACCTTCAAGAATTTTACTGTTCATCATCTCTCCCATCTTCTTCACAGCAATGGTGGATTCCTCATCAGTTCATGCTACTTCTCACATCTTGCCGATTCGTCCCCAACAGAGTTATATCATCGATCTTACTCCTCAGGTCTATAACGCTTTCATGTTCCCAATAATCGAATGCCTCAAGTACTCGCCGATTGCTCCTGCTCTCACCAAAGTTGAAGCAGTTCCTATGGAGTTCTTGTCTCAAATTTTCGCCACTTCTCATTACGACAAGGCAGTCGACAGGATCTTCTTTTACGTGCTTGATCACAAGGCGTCCATCTCAAAGCAGAGGTTTTGCTTAATTTTAGGGTTTGAACCTGATTCAACTAGGGTTAACCCTGAATCGATTCCGGTGGGTCACATGTTCTCAATGTTCTACAACATGGGGTATACTGAGGTGCTGACAACAGTTACGAAGTTCAAGAAATCGTGCCTGTGTCCTCAGTGGAATGGGTTATTTACAGTGTTGTTCAAGGGGCTGTCTGAACGCAGTGCTGGATCGGACGGGGCAAGTCGTCTGTTCATCACGATTATGTATGGGATCTACAACGGTATCAACTTGGACTACGGGTCGGTCCTATGGCAACAGCTCATTCAGAGTCTGTCTTCTACTTCTCGGCATTCCGAGATTTCCTATGCTCGATTTTGGACTCTCATTACAAAATGGGTGATGGACAAGTACCAAGTCCCCATTGTTGCTGGTTCTCCAATGTCTTCAATTGGAACTTTCTATACCACGAAGATCATTATCTCCGATGCCTCAAAATTTCAATTCATTGGCTCTATTCCAGAGACGATGTATGGAGACGTTCCTGCTGACAGCCGGATTATCAGAACATACAAGGAGTTTCGACGCTCTGGTCCGAGAGAGCTTACTCCTGAAATGCTCAAGTCGATCCATGAAGTGGACAAGCCTTTGTCAAGGGGAAAGAAAACTAACAAAGGCAAAGACAAGCAAGTTGGTAAGGGAGCGAAAGGCCCTTCTCCCAAGAAGCGTAAAACTACACAAACTGTCAAGTCTCCTCCGCCGAAGAAGAGAAAAACCCAATCAAGGCGAAAGCTGATAATCGCTTCCTCCTCAAGCGAATCTGAGGAAGAGAATTCTGCCTCTGACGGATCTCCTCGTGGTAACACTCCACTACGATCGCCTACTCCAGAAGCTCACTTTTCCACTTCACCAATCTCTTCTCCACCAGTTACCATTCCCATTTCTAATCCCCCATAACCTCCACCACTCAAATACCATCCACCTCCATCCCAGTAACCCCACCCATCTTTACCGAAGCAACCACCACCACTGCAGAAGTAAGAACCAACGTATCTGATACGGGGGCTCATACTGACGCACCCAAAGCCACTTCAGCCCCCGCACCCACACCAACTACCGAACATACCACCCAACACGAACCTACTACAACTACCGAGCCTCCACCCTCACCATCACCATCATCTCCTGCTCAAGCAGCAGAGGACGAAGAACCATTCCTCGGCGGGGAGGATATGACCTTCGATTCGGTCTATTACAGTCCGTTTCAAGTTCAGAGTGACGAAGATGATGATGCTCCCGTTACCAAGAGGCATCTCAAGGAGCTTCATGATAAAATTGATTTGCTCATCGCCTCCTCTTCTTCATCCCGGTCCTCTATCTCTGAAGCTGCCATTCAGAAGATTATTGATGCTTTTTCCAAAGCTCATCAAGTCTCTCTTGACTCCGCTACTGCAGCCATTGATGCCTCAACCAAAGACTGTGAGGCAGCGACCGAAAAATTCGATAAACTATTCACTGATGCGTCTTCTTTATTACAATCTTTACAGGAATCTGCTGAAGCCACCAAAACAAAGTTGGAACCCATTGTCAACCAGCTGGCTACATCAGTTGCATCAGAGCTGAAGTCATTTTCTTCTCTTCGTCAAACTCTCTCAGACGACAACTCAGCTTTCAAGACAACCATTGAGGAGCGCCTCGCCAAGCTTCAAGAAGATCTAGCTGCTGAGAACTCCCTCATGGATGCTCTTGCTCAGAAGACCACCGCTCTTATGTTCAAGAGTATTCAACTCTCCCACTCACAAAAGGAGATTGAGTCTCTTCGATCTGAAAGAGAGATAATTTATTCGTGTGTTTCGGATGTCTACTCAGCTATATCCAACATCCTGGAAGCACATGACCCGATACTCAACTATTCTGTCAGGCGAACTCTTGCAGAAAAGCTTGCTCTTGCCCTCTCTCTACTGAGCAAGATTGAAGGGCTCCTTGATTTCGTGTCCATTCCAAAACAAGGGGAAGAAAAAGAGAATGTGTCTCAACCGCTTCCTTCTTCAACAGCAACACACACAACCAAACCTCCTACTACAGTCCAAGCCTCAGGTTCCGGTGTAAAAGACAAGGGCAAGAAAATTGCTGAGGAGAGCGATGATGAAGATAAGGAGACCATTGCCGACCTTCTGAAGAAGCATGGTCGAGATAAAGATGTTGATCTTAGTGCTTGTGTAGCTAGAGAGGCTGAAGAAGCCGAAAGAAGACAAAAAGAAGCTCACGACCTTCTCCAGAGTAGGAAAACTCTTTTTCCTCCTTGGACTCTTGAGAAGCTGCTGAAAGAAGCCATCGAAACACCCAGCATCTTGTGGCTAGAACCGGTGATCTTTTTAGATCGTTCTAATACTATCGATTCTCAGTTCGATATGCTACTGACCCGAAAGGCTTTCGTATTCCATGCCTTTGACAACATTGCTGAGTTCCCTCATCCACATCCAAAGATTTATAGGGAGTTAGTCGATTTCTATCTGAGGGCCGCTCAACCACAGGACCAAACATGGAGCGCTCAGAAGATTATCAATGTTCGGGTTCTAAAGCCGTACAAGGAAGGAAACTTCACCAACATTCGGTTTAAGGTGCTGAGAGGATCTGCCAAGACCGAACATGGCATCTCGCTTGCTGATCTTCCCAACTTGAATCCACACGACTGGATCATCTTGCACAACATCCTTCTTACTAATGAAGCAAAATATGGTCCGATCATCGACCACATCAAGAGGATGCTTGTTTGTTACATTATGGAAGTCGCTAGTCCATGTTTTGTCTCCGGTATGGGCCTGTCCATCCGTGAGTTTTATGTAGGGTTTATTATAAATAGATTCTTGCATGCATCCTAGAACGTAACGATTAGATAAGTATTTTCAAGCGTATTCATCGTTCTTCTTTTGTAACCCTAGAATCCTCTAAAGTGGAAGTTCTTAATCGAGCTCTGCTGAGGATTGAGTTTATCTAATCATACGACTCATTCAGATCCATACTTGTGTTTTATCTCACTATTTTTACGTTCTTTATTTACCTGTTACTAAGATCTAATCGATCAATGAGTTCTTATAACGATTTAGCTCACTTAGGGTTCTCTCAAGGGACTGGTAGCCGCAATGGGGGGCTATAAGTGCCCTTAAATAGGCTCCAAACCCGAGGGATTAGGGTTTCATTAAATAGCATGGACTCGCCGAGTCCGGACATGAACCCGGATGAACATCCGCGACCCTACTCGGCGAGTCTTGGCTCCAACTCGCCGAGTTCCTTAAAATAATTATTTGGGCTATTATTATGAGTTATATTGAGTGTTATTTAACGCTTATATAATAATAATAATAATAATAATAATAATAATAATAATAATAATAATAATAATAATAGTCAAACTATTAATTTGTTGCGGTTATCATTAGACTAAACCCTAGTGGTATTGATAGTAGGTTTTATCGAAGGAAAATTGTTTTGAGAGTATCGAAGCGCTGTCCGAGCGCTGAGTCACCACCTTTCAGGTGAGTGCATAGTTACTTTCAGCTTACACATAGATATGAAGTATTTCTATAAATTAAGTGTTGTATGTTCATACTATCTGTATACTTGCTATCTATCCTGGATGAACGATTTTATACACGTTTTAAATGATTTAAACTGTATATGTATTTTATATCTACAAAATGTGTTGGGTAGAACATGGGTATATGTAATAGTTGTTGTGTGATAAAATGAAATAATGAGAGGCCTCGTTATATATGTTATTGATGATCCAGTCATCTAGCGAACTATAGATGACGACAACAGACTATTCTAGACAGTCTAGTGGAACACTAGCAGGCTCGCAACCTATAGGTGTTTATATGAACTGTGTGCTTACCAGGTGTACTCCATCCCCCACATGGTTTCCTTAAGGACATTTATTGCTGAGGAATCCCCTTAGCAGTAGTGTTCATCCCGATGATAGTCCTTAGACTAGGTCCCTTGTGTTAGATGCTTAGGGACGGAAAGTGAGGATAACGGGAACGGGTAATTGGGTTTGTTTGGTTTGATATAGTTAATAAACTTATTTATTGTGGGTTGAAAACCCTATGTGCTCACCAGGCTCCCAAGCCTGACCCACTCAGTTTCTTGTATTACAGGTAGTGGCGCATGAACATAGATGTGATGTCTTGGGATGAGAAATTAAGGGATTTTAGTCCTGTAAATACGAAATAATGTAGTAAGGCCTATGTTGTATTGTTTATGCTTATGATCTGTATCGAACATGACATCCCGAGTCTTTTTAATGAAATACATTTCTACGGAAATGCTTTTGATAAATCTTTATCATATTTTGTTTTGGGACAAATTCCGCAACATTTTTATTTAAAATATTACTCTGATTTTTAAACAAAGCATAAACAAAATCGGTCTTTTATGGCCGTGAAAATGGGGATGTCACAGATAAATATAGCCTGATCAGCTATATTTATTAGAGATATGACCAACATGTGTTTGAGAGTGATAGTGGTGTTGCAACAAGTCTAAAACATACCAAATCTATACACCAAAAGTAATCTAGAACCAAACATATAGTTACAATACTATAGGAGTATTTTATGTCACTATAACACTGGAATAACAATATTCAAGAAGGTCTTTCTTACTAAAATCAATCAGGTGAAAACAAGGGACTCATACTGGTAGATCTATAATTACAAAGTGTATGCAAGAGTTATATATAGTTAAGATTGTATAGACTTAGAATTGGTGATTAACTTTACTTCATGTTCCTTGTTTGGTTCTGGACTTAGAGTAGAATCATTTATTCGAAGGTTTATTTGGTTTTAGTTATATATAATTTGTATTCACTATGTGATTATAGGGGGACCCAGTATGAGGTATACTATACAAATTTCTATGAAGTGCTACTACAAATTCCATAAACTGAAATTGAGATTGGTTACTTATATTAGTAAACTTCTGCTGTAAATTGCAGAACACTATGAAAGTCGGGATATAATGTGTTTAGAACTAAGATATATCTTGTTCAATATCACCTTACTCGTATCTACTATAGAGGACTTATCGTAATTTCCTCTTTAAATATTATAGAAGAAGATGACGCCATGTAAATCAAATAGAGGTTTCAACTACAATCCACCAATTCCACCAGTGCCACCACCTCCACAATATGATCCTGCTGTCTTCCAGGCAATAGTAACTGCCGTCGTGGCTGCTGCCATGACATAAATTAATGCTACTGGTACTAGTGGAGCTTGTAGTGGTGCTCACAACTCAAATCACGGGGAAAGTCTTGGACATCCAAGGGAGTGTTCTTATAAAGATTTCTCGAATGCTAAACCCAAATCCTTTGATGGCACCGGAGGTGTCATTTCTCTGACTCGCTGGTTTGAGAAAACCAAATCGGTGTTTGAAAATTATGCATGCCCTCAAGCTAGCAAAGTAAAATTTGCAGCATGCACTTTCCTGGATAGAGCTCTTTCTTGGTGGAACGGCTATGTCAAGTCGTTATCTCTCCCGGTCGCAAATGCCATGAGATGGGAAGACTTAAAGGTTCTAATTCTGGCAGAATATTGTCCCAGGGGTGAAATACAAAAGTTAGAGCATGAACTTTGGGGTCTGACAATGAAGGACTCTGATATTGCTGCGTATACTGCCAGATTCAGTGACCTAGCACTACTATGTCCCGGGATGGTCACACCGGAGAGCAAGAAAGTAGAAATATACATTTAGGGGATAACTCCCCCGACTCAAGGAAATGTTATTGCCGCCAATCCACTTACATTCCATAGTGCCAAACGTCTAGCTCAGACACTTGTAGATCATGGAGTTCGTTAAAGTTCCATGCCAACCGTTCCTGAAAAGCCCAAAGAAGGTGGCAACAAAAAGAAATTATAGAATAAACGAAAGGGGTAGTACACATTGATATAGTTCCCAATATTGTTCCTGCTTCTGTTCCTACCACTATTTCTACTACTCCATCACCACCGAGTCGATATGATGGAACTTTGCCAAAGCGTAAAAAATGTAACTTCCATCACATAGGAGTTTGCAGGGAAATGCACTGCAGAAACTGCAACCAGAAGGGGCATACTACCCGTTTCTATAGAGCGCCAACACAGCCCATCTCTCAAGTCCCCGTCGCGGGAGTAAGTCAAGCTTGTTATAAGTGTGGCGAAATCGGACACTTCAAGAGAAACTGCCCAAAAACAAAGAATGTTGGCGGAGTAGGAAGGGTCTTGGCAATTGGCTATGAAGAAGCGGTAGCAGATCCTAACGTGGTTACCGGTACCTTTCTTCTCATTAATTCTTACGCATGTATTCTTTTCGATAGTGGTGCAGAGAAAAGCTCCGTGAGCCATAAATTCAAACATCTTGATGTGCACAACTTATACCTATCAACTTTTAAATTTATAACCTAACAAATTTATACTAACTGTGCACCTATAGGCAGTGTACCTAGTCAAATCATAGTATAGCTTGGGTAAGTTAGGTGTCGATCACAGGGAATGGTATTTAATTAATAAAATAATTACTAAAAGCTAAAATAAGAAAAACAAATAAAATAGAGGGTTTTTATCTGATTTTACAAGTTTAGAAAAACTTAAATTAAAATAACAAACTAATTACTAAAGTAAGCAACTAGAAAGACAATTTAAAACCAAGAATATAAAAGATACTCACGTTTAGCTTCGAATACCTCCTTTTTTATGGTTTGATTTCAAGTCAATGGATTAATTCCATTAGTTTCCAAATAAAAGTTATTAGTCATCATGGTCAGACTAAATAGCATAAGTCAATTTAATAACTTTAACCCAAATGATCATGCAAGTTAAGGATACTAAATTGATTTTATAGGTAATTTGGACACTGAAGATAGAATCTACAGACTACTATTCTATGGTCAAGTCTAGTAATCAAGCAAATATTAAGATCAAATACTACTCTCTAACACATTTAAGCAACTAACTTATCACCTACACTAGGATATGGTCAATCTCTAGCTCTAGCAATTTAATGTTCATAAACAACTAGGTGAATCAATTTTCATGCAATTAACTGCAGTTTAACTACACAAAACTTGAGACTAGGCAATAAAGATAGAAACTTTAACTAGCTAGGTTAGATTTATCAAACAATATTTAAAGCAAAACCAACTTCATCAATCCATCAAACAAGAAACCATCACATAGTATTTAGGAGTTCATCTAATCTAAACAAAAGCAAGGGTT
This sequence comes from Lactuca serriola, assembly GCF_051521515.1. NCBI lineage: Eukaryota > Viridiplantae > Streptophyta > Magnoliopsida > Asterales > Asteraceae > Lactuca > Lactuca serriola. The sequence goes on from NC_136414.1 coordinate 99,180,837, forward strand.
TTTAGCCCATAATCACAGTTGGGAAACACATAAACATAAGGGAAACTAGACTAATCATGATTAAACTAGGAAAACCGAATGTGTAGATGTGAATCATTGCTCCAATCTCTTTATCCTTTGATCTCTAGTTGAATTCTGCCCTTAAAGGGGTCTTAGAAGGGTATTTTTCCGTTAATAGTTGCAACCATCAGTCCTCTCTCCCATCGAATCGACCTAATGTCCGATATATATAAAGTTACCAAAAATCTTGACACCACGATGTGGTAAAGGCACCACATCGTGGTCCTCAAGTTTATCCTGTATTCTCCAAGCCAACGGTAAGAATCGCGAAGATTCCATTCACCACGTCGTGGTGGGATCATCACGTCATGGTGATTGGAATTTTGACTTTTCTCAATAAATGGAATACGTCCAAAATTGTGTCTAGTTTTCAGATCATTTTAAATCTCGTTAATCGGAGTTACGAGTCATGAGATTTGGTCAAAATACTGACGAGGGGTCAAGCTGTCCAACAACATCTTTCTTATGTCTTCTTCTTGTCTAAGCTTCCATTTTCCTGCTTCCAGCTTCCATGTTGCTTTCGAGCATATCTTTTATGCTACATAATAGATATTAAACATAATTAGTACCTTTTGTTCTATAATAAGTATACTTATAGCTAAAAGTATTAAGATATGATGTAAAATATATGTGTAGATATGCACATATCATATCTACTAAAAAAATCCCCAATCATTAAAAGATACATTCACAATAGAGATGGCAGACGGAAAGACCGAGAACACAAACAACATATACATAGGATGCACTCTTACTCTAAGTAACCATTCATTCCAAATCAACCTTATGCCAGTCTCAATTAAAAGCTTCGACATTATCATTGGCATGGATTGGTTCAGTCTTCACCGTGCTGATATCCTATGTTATGAAAAAACCATTCGCTTTAATCTGCCAAGTAATGAATCTCTCGTTATCTATGAAGACAAACTCGGTGTGAATCTTAAAATCATTTCCTACCTCAAGGCCTAAAATTATCTTTGCAAAGATTATTGTTCCTTCTTAGCTCACGTGGTAGATAAGACACAAGACGTAAAAAGCATCAAGGATATCCCTGAAATCTGTGATTTCCCTGAGGTTTTCCCCGAAGATCTTTCAGGAGTTCCTCCTAAACACCAAGTACAAATCCGAATCGACTTGATCCATGGAGCTACCCGCGTAGCCAAATCCCCTTATCATCTTGCACCATCAGAGATGCAGGAATTGTCTAGCTAACTGAACAAATTTCTATGCAAAGGATTCATTAGAATGAGCTTCTCACCCTGGGGAGCACTAGTCCTGTTCGTGAAAAGAAGGATGGATCATTCCGAATGTGCATAGATTACCGCGAACTAAACAAGCTTACCATTAAAAATTGATGCCCTTTGCCACAAATAGACGACCTCTTCGATCAACTTCAAGGAGCCAATTTCTTCTCCAAGGTTAACCAAAGATCAGGATACCAACAGCTACGAGTCCAAGAGGCTAATATTTCAAAGACCGCTTTTAGAACTCACTACGGTCACTATGAATTTGTAGTGATGCCCTTTGGTTTAATGAACGCACCTGCAGTGTTCATGGACCTGATGAACCGTGTGTGTTGACCTTACGTAGACAAGTTTGTTATAGTTTTCATCGATAATATACCGGTCTATTCCAGAAGGAAGGAAGAACATAGCCAAAATTTACGACAAGTCTTGGAAACCTTAAGGGCAGAGAAATTGTATGCAAAGTCTCTAAGTGCGAATTCTGGATCCGGAAGATTGATTTCTTGGGTCATGGAGTCAGCAAAGAAGGGATACATGTTGATCCCTCCAAGATCAGGACTATCAAAAATTGGGCGACCCCACGAACCCCAAAAGAGATTCGTCAGTTTCTAGGTCTCGCTGGCAACTACAGAAGGTTCATCCAAAACTTCTCAAAGATTGCAAAGCCACGCACCACCTTGACCCAGAAAGGAGTAACCTTCAGCTCGGAGGAAAAACAAGAAACTGCTTTCTAGACACTAAATCAAGCCCTGTACAACGCACCGATCTTGTCCCACCAAGAAGGGACGGAAGATTTTGTAGTTTACTGTGATGAGTCCAAGAAAGGGCTAGGATGCATTCTTATGCAACGAGGAAATGTCATATCATATGCCTCGATACATCTTAAGAACCATGAGATCAATTATACCACACACGACCTTGAATTGTGAGCAGTGGTTTTCGCTGTAAAGATCTAGAGGCATTACCTATATGGTAAGAAACCAGCACATCTTTGATAAAAAAAATAACCGAACATGAGGCAACGAACATGGGTAGAACTACTCAATGATTACGAATGAGAGATTTGCTATCATCCTGGTAAAGCCAATGTGGTAGCAGATGCCCTTAGTCGAAAAGAGTACTCGGGCTGCCGAGTAAAGTCCCTAACTATGACTATGCATTCCCACCTTTCCACACATATCAAGGAGGCTCAGCTGGAAGCCTTAAAACATGACAACGTGACAGGTGAAGCCTTAAGAGGAATGGAAAAGAACTTGGAAATCAAGGGTGATGGAGTTCGTTATCTCATGAATCGGATCTGGACACCGAAGTCTGGTGGCTACAAAGATGTTGTAATGAATGAAGCCCATAAAACTCGATACTCCGTTCACCTAGGTTCAGACAAGATGTATCTAGACCTCAAGAAACTCTATTGGTGGCCGAACATGAAAGCTGAAATTGCTACCTATGTGGGCAAGTGCCTAACTTGCGCCAAGTCAAGGTAGAATATCAAAAGCCCTCATGTTTATTACAACAACTAGAAATACCTGAGTAGAAGTGGTAGTGGATTACAATGCATTTCATAACCAAGTTCCCAGGACAACTGGTAGTCATGACATCATTTGAGTGATCGTTGACAGATTAACCAAATCCGCACACTTCCTACCAATAAAAGAACCTGATAAAATGGAGAAGTTAACAAGGATGTACGTTAAATAGATAGTACAATTTCATGGTGTGCGAATATCCATTATCTCTAACCGAGATAGTAGGTTTACCTCGCGGTTTAGGCAATCACTGCAAAAGTCCTTGGGAATCAATATTGAGATGAGTACAGTGTGCCATCCTCAGACTAATGGGAAAAGCGAGAGAACCATACAAATGAGGGAAGACATGTTAAGGGCTTGTGTGATAGATTTTGTTAATGCTTGGGATACCCATTTACCACTCATTGAATTCGCGTACAACAACAACTATCACACTAGCATCAATGTTGCTCCATTTGAAGCCCTCTATGGTTGTAAGTACAGATCTCCCTTGTGATGGGCTGAAGTGGGTGATACACAACTAGACAAGAACCAAGTAGCCAATAGTACTTTAATCGGTCCCAAGATCATTCGAGAAACCACTGAAAAGATTGTACAAATCCAGGAACGATTGAAACCTTCTAGAGACACATAGAAGAGTTATGCAGACAAACAATGAAAACCCTTGGAATTTCAAGTTGGTGACCATGTCTTGTTAAAGGTCTCACCTTCGAAAGGAATGATACGTTTCGAAAAACATGGAAAACTAGATCCAAGGTACATCGGAACATTTGAGATTCTTGCTAGAATTGGTCTGGTTGCTTATAAACACAAACTACCTCATGAACTCAGTAACATTCATCCCACTTTTCACATCTCTAATCTCAAGAAGTGTCTGTCTGACGTGACTCTTGTAATCCCACTCGACGAAATTGAGTTAAACGAAAGTCTACACTTCATACGTGAATAATTTTGTAGAGGTGGTTTCGAGTAAAAAAAAATGTGTTGTGTGTGAGATACAAGTGTCAATTTATAGTCTAAAGTAGCCAACAAGATGTCCGATATTTCTGGGATCCTCTATGACCAGCTTCATCAACGTTATTTGACCAAGTACTCTAGTTCTTTAGCATATTTGAGATGATTCTCTGTTGAGAATTGGTCTTCTCTTGACTACTTTTGCACATGTATTAGTTATGAACAAAATATACTCATTATGAATGTTAATAAAAATAAAAACGGTGATAGCCGGGATCCCGAGGTAGCTGAGGATCTTGGATATTTGTGGATCCTGAATATTTTGAGGATCCTGACCCTAACAATTGCCCCCAAGTTATTCCTGAAAATATAAGAGTTAGTTTCGTAAATATTAAAGGAATAAATTAAATTAAAGAGATAAGAGTATAGAGAAAGGTAATTTCCATTTAACCCTCAACGGCTAGATAATTAGCCGTTAACAGTTAAATCAGCCTTATTTCCTTCGTATAAATAGACATGATCAGTTTCTTCATTCCTTACTCATCACTTTCTTCCCTTCTTTACCTGAGTATCGACGATTTATTATAAGGTAAAGTTTCAATTTCTTTCAGTATGGTTAGAAAAATGGCTGTTTCCCGTAAAAGTATCTTAGCCCTCGCTGACGATGATTTTGTCGATCAAGGGATCCTCTCTTATGAGGAGACATGTTCTTTTTGGGACGATGATATTGAGTCTATAAGACTTAATGGATACTTTCCTTTCGAAGCTATATTTAGGCCCTTCGATCGACTTCGTCTCTCCCACTTGGGTGTGCTTTCCTGAGTACCCCTTTATATTCGGGTTTGAGATATCCTTTCCTTGGGATTGTTTATGAACTATTTAGGGTGACTGGGATTTCATATATCTAGGCCATGCCAATTGTCTGGAGGATCCTATATTGGGTCGACCAGGTAAATCAATCAAAAGGTCTTGAGATAGGCCTTTCTGAATAAGCTTGCGTATATGATCTCACAACCTTTGGGAATTACTGTTTCCTCCTCAAGGTCAAAACCCACATATCTCCCCTAATCCTGAAAACCAAGCACAATGATGGAGCTTGGAAAGGAAGATACCTCTTTGTGAGACGTGACTTTGCTCCCAATAGAGATCTCTTGATGGATGCATGGGTCAAATAGGGTAGGAATCTTTAATATTAATACAAGGATCCTGGAATTCACATCTTCTTCTTTTGTGATTCTTTGTAGCTTTCAAATTCGAAGAACTTGTTCCTGTTGCTGAGGATTCTGAAGAGAGGATTGAGAAGTTCTTGGCCTTGTCTGAAGTTGAGAAATCCTTCCGATTCGATCAAACCATCACGTTGGAAAGCTCTTCCGCCACTGACCTCATGTTGAAATGTAAGGATCTAGTCCTATTTGTTTGTGGTGAAATTTTTTAATGATCCTGTGTGATGTATTATTTGTATAGGATCAAAAGCCACCCGCTCCAGTGCTCGCTTCACTCTTGCTGATCTTGACACAGCCATATCGAAGGATCAGCTGGTGGTGAAGAAGGAGAAGAGTTCGTCTTCTCTTCCTCCCAAAAGACCAACTATTGACTTGACAGAAAAGACCCTGGGATCCCAAAAAAGGAAAACTACATAGTCTACAAGTTTATCTTTGGAGAGCTTTGGAGCTGAGGAAGCACTCCAGAAGTTGGTTTCTTTCTCTCAAGCTATAAGTTTTGATTATGTTCTTGTTTTATTTTTCATTTTTTTTTGCTTACTCGTTACATTTTTGTCATAGGTCTCTGCTCATGTTTCCGCTAATCTGAGGATACGGACGGAGATGGCTGAACAAGCCCTTCAGGGACAGGATAGGATGTGGAAGGCGACCAAAGAGGTGATGGGTTTTAGTCCTAAGAACATCCTATGTGCTCATACAAACCCTAATGCTTGGATCTAGGTTTCTCTATTGTACATGCAAGTTATCCAAGACTATAAACCCTAATTCTAGCATACAAGTAATCATATTAGCATAAGAATGGGTTTAAGATATTACCTTGATTGTTATGTAGCAATAACAATCCAATTCCTCCTTGTATTGACTTTAGAAAGCTTAGAGTCACAAATGTCACTCCTCTAATGGTTCACAAACACCAAGAGCAAAAGGATGAAGAGGAGAAAGGATGGAGGCTGCCCTAAAACGTGTGAAACTCTAAAAGGATGCTTAGCCACGTTTTTTGGGTCATAAGGGGTGTATATATAGTTAGGCTATTAGGCTTATCTAACAAGGAAACCCTAATTTGGATGCTTAAGCCCTAAGCAACCCATAGATTCCTTTCCTTAAGGCCTTGGACGATTTCTTATGGGCTTCTCCATAGAGTTCGTCCACTCCTTAATATAAGGCAATCCATAGCCCAAATTGCAATTATCCTATAATTACAATTCCATTCCCTTAAGTTTAATTAATCTCTTTTAGTCACAAAACTAATTACCAATTAATTATTGACTAATATTAATTAAACAATATGATTTCTCCTTTAATATATTATTCTCATAATATATTAATAAATCATATTTAATCCTTTCTCTCCATAATTCATCCTATCATGTTGCTTTGGTGAAGGCAACCCAAAAGGACCATGCACCATCGGGTCAAGTACATACCAAAATAGTTATGGACTTAGACACTAATCCAACAGTCTCCCACTTGGATAAGTCTAATAACTATTATGCGTAAGACTTCAGATCCTGATCTACAATCATAGCTTTCCAAAGCCGCTGTCAACTCTGATCCTATCAGATACGCGTTTCCTTTAGATAAGGGATCATATATTCCTCCATTCTAGATATCGTAAGACATGATTTCTAATCATTCTCCTTTGTACTATTTCTCGACTTCTGATTTATGAAGACTGACTAATTGAACAAATCAAATTAGCCCTAGCCCGGCCGAGCATTTATGTTTGTCATCACTAAATCATCGAGGGGCCCAAAGATATCGCTTTTATCCTACTTTGGATAAAAGGAACGGATAAACTTTGACTCAATGTTCACTTGCACTTACTCACCGAATCACACACAACAATATGTTTTATGACACCAAGTTACTAGTGTGTTTACATATTATCAATGTGCAACCGATTTGCAAGATACAACTCACACATCTCGGTTTCAAGAATATAAGATGTTATCGTCTCACCAATCACTCATGATACAATTCATGGAGTGATCCAAGTGAGCGTGGGTTTAATCCAATGCTCAAATCATATTCATAAGCACTCATGAACGTTGCAGCAAACATTTGCTTATGTCTAATGCTCTTTAGACAATCCACACACCAATTCACGATAATCTTCATTCATACCTACTTCCAACATATGAACGACTGTGGCCCGTTCGAATAATTTGACTGTTCTTAACCAATTAAATTATTCTGGAAGTCAAAACATGCAAAGTGAAACACAAGAATAATACTAATCCCATATGGCCTCAAACCTTTGAGTATAAATAAAACACCTTTTATTTATCACCATATCGATTACTCATTATTTGTTGTTTCGGGTAATCAACTTCTTACTTGAATTATTACACTTGTCCTATGCTCTTAGCATGCACACAATGTTTACCTATGGTTCTTACTTTGTGAAATAGATCAAATTGAACACATTTCCAATCATTCTCATTTCACAACTCCTAATCCCTTTCCATAAGTAAAAGAATATCAAATTCTTGTCACTTACAGAATGTATTAGATTCTAACATTTTATGCAATGATCCTTTCGTAATGTCACTGCACCAAAGTCACAAAGACTATTGCCAATGATATTACAAAATCCTCTATCGGAGATTGTTACAACACAATTCCTTAGATATGATGTCTCTCACTCAAACAACATTCCTTTGAACATCCTTTTTCATAAAAGTTTCTAATCTAGTCATAGGTTTTCAATATTCAATTCCCAATATGGACACGTTTCCATATTTTCCATATGACAACTCATTCTTAATAGAATCTTATCTATTCGTAATAAAGTTGATATGGTCCATCCAATATAGAAACATTTCCATATTTTTCAATACTATACTTCCAACTACTCACAAGCAATCAATCCTCGTCGAACTTTGGATTGTCCTTTGATAGTTGTTTAATTATCTTAGTCAAAACCGATTCTTGTCCTTTTTCCCTCTAAATGTGCTAGACATTTGGAAAATATCAGAATGGTCAAATATTAGAGCATTTGCAATCGATCCAATACCCGAAGCGTATGGTGCAAAATGTCTTACACAAAGATTTGATACTTCATCAATCTTCTGCCATAATGTTTTATTTGCTATGTTCTCAAAATTCGAATTGTGAAGAGGAATGTCGTAATCATAATCGAAATTTTAAGAACACACTTTATACCTTTGACTAAATTTATTAACATTCCACAACCTAAGCCTTTAGATTTGAAATGAAGCATAATATTCTCTCCCTTAATTATAGCAAAACAACTTTTCAACTATCAAAGTATGACTCTTGTTTTCTATAATTAATATTGCTAACCTTGCAATACTTTCCTTAATAATCATACAATCATAACATTTATGTTCCCACTATAATGATGATTATTATAAACATAACACTTATGCTCCCACTAACTTTGACATGTATTCAGAAACAGCTTAACTTTCAGAAAAACAATGCTTATTAAATTTCTTAAGTTCATGTTTCTAATACTTAGTGCTTTGATAATCTTCTATCATGGATTCTTGAACTTATACACCTTTGCCTTAGATAGTTCATATGTGTGTCTAAAAAATTGCCAAACCTCACAATTCACTTTATGGAAAGGGATACCGTAACCATAATTGAATTCGAGAAGGCAATTTTAGAATCACTATCTTCTTAAAATCTTTCTTAGTGAAAGTATTTCCTCACAATCATTTTCATGAAGGAGGAAATCTTATGACACTTAGATTTAAACGGTGTATTTGTTCCTATCTATGTGAATTTGTCAAAACCAAAGTTTACGATAAATTCAAACTCATATGGATCGAACTTTCTTAATCTCGATTTCTTGCCTTACGGTAGCACAGCTGCCCACCATGTCTTCCAAGTAGTTAAGCAGCTCACCCTTTCCTATCAATGTACCTTTCATTGATTAAGGTGCCTTGCCTTTTATGCGTTCAAATGAGAACTCATAGGACTCAAATGCATAATTAACTCAATTGGAATGGCACAGAAACAAAATAGTGTCAACACGATAGGTTGTAAACCTCAACTCATGTGCTAGTGATGATCGATAAGGTCTATTTTGATTTTTTCTTGAAACTTTTCAAGACCATTAAGACTCCCACTTACTCCTTGACATATAAGATTCTCTTGTCAATAACCATTTCTTGACAAACAAATATTCAAGAGTTACTGTAGCTTTTTCAAAACACTTCATAAATTGGTCCTAGTTGGTCTTTGTCTTACCCAAGACATCACAACTTACCAATTTCAAATGTGCAAGAATAAGAAAACCTTTTTCCATATTCTACATTTAATGAAAGTTATTAACCTTCTTAATACTTGTCACTCATTGTCACAATCTTAACTTTAAGACTTGTTATTGGAACGAAGTATGATTGACTTCTTGATTTAACCATTTCTTCAATCCTTGATTCCTCTTCTTAGACATACAATTGTACTAAGACTCACTTAGAGGATCAATTGAGATATGGTTCTTAATCATTAAGACCTATCATAAAGCATAAAAGGTACTCTCCCTTCTTCTTGGAATGGAGAAACTTTTATCTTTCTGCCTTCTTGATTCTTCTTATTCGTTCTGCTATTGATTTAAACTTTTTCAATCAATTCAGAATTACACTTAATCTTGTAAGTATAATCATATTTACTAAACCTTTAGTAAATCATGACGAATATTTTTGTTATTCTTATGGTGGACTTGATCAACATGCAACTTTGTGTACTCGATCTCCTAGTCCTTCACTTGACACTTTGTCAATGAATTAGTCTAATTTCCAAATATGAATTTTCTCATTCACCGTGCAACCAAGTTGCATGATTCCAAGTTTCTGTCCAATTGAAACTTGGGCGATGAGAAACTCTCCCTATTTGGTAAATTCTTGACTTTCCATAAACATCACAAACAAGAATCATATCCACTTGTTGTGGAAATATGCAAACATCAATTTTCATAACGATTTCATTGCAAGGAAATAAACAAATAAATAAATAAGTCAAACCAAAATTTATTTTATTTATAAAAGGAGCGGAAAACATTTGTCCTTACAATGCAAAATCAACTGAAAACTATGTATTCAAAAAGAAAATTCCTAACAACTCTATCATAACTATCTAAGCTCAAAATCTAATCTTCAAGTCCATGCGATCGAGATCCATTTCTTTGTGATTAGACTCATCTTGCTCTTTCCTCAAGCTTCCTTTCTTTTCACCGATCATGCAAAACATTCAAATGCAATCTTATCACATCATGTATTAACAATCAACGAATAGGAACTTAATGGAGTTAGATAGTGGATTTTACCTGAAGCACAGCCATACTCTTTGACTCTCCCATCTTCTGGACTCTTCAGGCTCTTTGGGCAGACTTGTATCCAACGCCCTTTCTTTTGGTAGAAAACGCAGGCCAGTTCTCCTAAAACGTCCTCGGAAGCATGGTCGGTTGACTTTCCCAACAAATACGCTCCATTGCTTCGCCAAATCATTTCTGATTCAGCAGCAATGAGCATGTAAGTTAGGTCAATGAGGTTGTCATCATGATCCATCATATAATACTTTCTTTTGAACTCATTATATGATTCAGGAAGTGACTGCAAAACCCAATTCACAGCCAACTCATCCGTGAATGACACACCCAACATTATCAACCTATCAATGTGTGATTTCATTCCTAGAATGTGGGCACACACGGGTTTACCATCTTCATGTTTCATTTCCAATAGGGCTTTAGTGATATTAATCCTTTCAATTCTTCGATCTTGTGGGTTAGGGAGAACAATTGGAGGAGCTGGAGGAAGTGAAGCATGATTTCTTGTTCCTCGATCGAATCGTGGAATACCATCTTCATGTGGAATGCTTGTTCCATGGGATTTGGGAAGACCATAGTTGTCGAACTTAGACATCTACAAAACGGGAGAAACAAATTCAAGTTAGTTGATTGATTGAGTCCTTAGTAAATCACCCAAATGAGATTCTAAGGCTATGACCCAACACAATATTCTATAACTCGAGAGAGGGATGCCATAACCCAAATTGCAGAACATTTGAAGGTAAGTGAATGACGATTCACTAATTTCCACCATGAAAAACGAAAAAAAAATTAAGTTTTAAATTTATGAAAACTCCTAGATCCTAGGAGATTCATTGAACATTTCAATGGCATGTTTAAATCTCGATATGCCCCTCTTGTTTCTGACTGGGATGCCGAGGATCACAAAGCGGGTGTGAATAACCATGCAAACTTACATGGTGCCTCACATGTTACAGTCACCTATTCGATGTGCCGGTAAACCACACACGCTCCACCGAACTATGACAAACATTGAGTCACCCTTTGCTACCTTCGCTTAGAACCATTTAGTGTTCCGGTAAACCACACATGCTCCACTAACGTCTTCGCAAGGGCACAAAGTGTAATTTCATGGAATTGCATCAATTCACTTTTGCCTAAGTAACTAAGATTGGGAATTTGAAAAACATTTAGTTACTTTAATAATTCATTATACTTATAATGGAAGGTTTTGTCCCATCCTACCCGTTCGGCTAACGACCCTCCACTAGTCAAGAGTGCGGTGGGTAAGAGTGGATACCCATTCAATCGCCATTTTATAGGCAATTTCCTTAAACACTCCTTATAGACCAGCTTCGTGAATGAGGCCTACTAACGGTAAGACTGACTTTTACTCATACATATATATAATGTTAGACTTTTAATGTTATGTATAGTATAGGGTGTATTTTACAACTTTTAAAATACTAGGTGGTCAAATTTAATAATTATACTCTTAGTTCAATTAAATTGTACATCAAGACTTTATGGATTTATTAAACTTCTTTTAATTATACACCTTAATTAATTAATAAAACCATAAGGGTGTGATTTGAACTTTTCAAAACAATACTAGGGTTTTAGAATTTAACATTCCTAATTAAACTTTTAATCAACTTTTAAATTCCAAAACTTGAGGGCAAGTTTTGAAACATTTCAAAGCATTAGGGTTTATAATTTAAATATACATCAAAATTAAACAATTAATCAAATTTTAAATTCCAAAACTTGAGGGAAAGTTTTGAAACCTTTTTCAAAACATTAGGGTTTCAACTATTTAAATTTCAAAACAACAAAACTTTTGAGGTCAAATTTAAACTATAAAACCTAAAGGGGAAAATGTGAAACTTTTCATAACACAAGGATCAAATAAGAAATAATCTAAATTAACAATTAATCACATAATTATCCATATTTGATTTATTTAATGATTTCTTGCAAAACAATTTATCAATTTAATCAAAATAATTAATCAATTATCACATAAGGAAACAAATATTTTATTAATTGATAAATATCTTCAATTAGATCAAGAATATAGTCATATATATCAAAAAATTGGATTTATATTGATCTAATATGATAAGGCAAGTATCCTCAAGCAAAAACAACAAGAAATCCCGGTTTTCCCTCTCACTGACCAGCCGACTCGTCGAGTCAGGTATGGATTCATCAAGTTAGCATGAACTCGGCGAGTTCATCTAGAAAATCAGCGAGTTCAGCAAGCAGAACCACAAAAAACGAATTTTTTCAACATATAAGGCATCAATACAATAGAAACCGATCTAGGCTCTAATACCACTGATGGGTTTTAGTCCTAAGGACATCCTATGTGCTCATACAAACCCTAATGCTTGGATCTAGGTTTCTCTATTGTACATGCAAGTTATCCAAGACTATGAACCCTAATTCTAGCATACAAGTAATCATATTAGCATAAGAATGGGTTTAAGATATTACCTTGATTGTTATGTAGCAATAATAATCCAATTCCTCCTTGTATTGACTTTAGAAAGCTTAGAGTCACAAATGTCACTCCTCTAATGGTTCACAAACACCGAGAGCAAAAGGATGAAGAGGAGAAAGGATGGAGGCTGCCCTAAAACGTGTGAAACCCTAGAAGGATGCTTAGCCACGTTTTTTGGGTCATAAGGGATGTATATATAGTTAGGCTATTAGGCTTATCTAACAAGGAAACCCTAATTTGGATGCTTAAGCCCTAAGCAACCCATAGATTCCTTTCCTTAAGGCCTTGGACGATTTCTTATGGGCTTCTCCATAGAGTTCGTCCACTCCTTAATATAAGGCAATCCATAGCCCAAATTGCAATTATCCTATAATTAAAATTCCAGTCCCTTAAGTTTAATTAATCTCTTTTAGTCACAAAACTAATTACCAATTAATTATTGACTAATATTAATTAAACAATATGATTTCTCCTTTAATATATTATTCTCATAATATATTAATAAACCATATTTAATCCTTTCTCTCCATAATTCATCCTATCAAGTTGCTTTGGTGAAGGCAACCCAAAAGGACCATGCACCATCGGGTCAAGTACATACCAAAATAGTTATGGACTTAGACACTAATCCAACAAGAGGATCTTCTGATGAGGGTGGAGCTGCTCAACAAGGAGAAAGCTAAGAGAGAGGAAGAGCACATGCACGAGATGGAGGAAGTCATCTCTGACGTACAGGTCAGCACTACGGTAGCTGTTTGGGAAACCAAGATCTGTCTTGCGTAGGATCTTGAGAATGTAGGTTCCTGGGACGTGGATGGTTGGCGCGAGGAACTAGCAAAAATGACTAGCAAGCCTGCTACCGCCAACCAGGATCATGTACTACACCTGACCAAAGGGGAGGAGAAATAGGCCGATGGTGACCAGGCTAAGGTCTAGGCCTCTTAGGTGATTAGGGTAGCATAATCTTTTGATGTGAACACATGACTCTTGTAAGGCTGTAGGCCTTTTTATTATAATGGTTAATTTTTCTTCTATGTTTCCTTTGATATCTTCCTGATGATCTCTCTTCGTGACTGCTATGAAATGAGGATCCTTAGGATCCTGAATAACTTTCAAAATAAAGTTCTTTCGATAAAAATAATTAGTTAAACAACTAAAAATAATAAGAACTGACTTTGTCTAGCGATTAAAAAAGTTTCTCTAAAAGGTTGATGTTTGATTTGCAATCCGTAAGATATTCAAAAAAGTATAAAGAATTTTTTTAAGAACTAATTTTGGTAACTCTAAGTGTTTTAAAACTTCTTTAAAGATATCAGTTTAAATCAACAATTGTTTAAGGATCCTGAAAAGGTTAGGATCCTTATTTTTATTTGAAAATTTCAAAGTTAAGAATAAGGATAGATGGAACCTGATTTTATCTGAGTTTTTCCTTAAGCTTTATAAGTCTTTCAATCTTGAAATTTACTGAGGAAAAGCCTCAACTTCGAAAAGAACTCAGGTTCACTTTTGATTCTGACAATAAAGTTCGTCATTAATGAGGATCGACGAGGATCCATAATAATGAGGATCCTTAAAGACTAGGTCACTAGATCATACATGGGAAATTCCTCCTTAGGATAACCTGTTTAGGTTATAGACTTTGACAAAATTCTCATGTAACACCATAGGTTCAATAGACAACACGTTAATGTTATATTCTGGGGAGGATCCCAACTTGTGATTTATGAGAAAGATTATTACTTATGATAACATGAAACTGTTATGATCCGAGTGTATTCTTGAGGGAAAATTCCCAATGTGTGATAACATGAAGATGTTATAGACCTTATGTAGTTTCTAGGGTAAGATTCCCAATTTTTGATAAAATGAAAAAGTTATAAACCTTAAGTAATCACTGGGGTAGGATTCGATTTTTGGATAACATGAGAATCTTATAAACATGAAGGATCTAAACTTATGTTCAAAGATAAACGGGTTGCCAAGCCACTAAATCATGAAATGGTCCCTTTATCTATATCCCATAGTTAGATATCGTGTGTCCAAGTGAGGTGTATAAACCTTAGTTTGTGTGAAAGAGGTAATTAGCTCTTTAAACCTTAGAGGGGATTAAGTACCCTTAAGTGTAGGAGAGATGATTGATGGGTTTGAGCCATAAGAACATTCCTATGTGCACATACAAACCCTAATGCTTGGATCTAGGTTTCTCTAATTGAACATGCAATGTATCCAAGACTTTGATCAATAGATCTAGTATAATAACATAAGAAAACAGATCTAAAGGATTACCTTAAGTATCTTGCTTGAATCTTCTTGTCCTTAGAGCTTAGAGTCACAATTGTCACTCCTCTAATGGCTTACAAACACTAACATAGCAAGAGGATGATTAGAGAGAGAGGAGAGGGGAGGAAGTCGGCCAGGGTTTCTTCAAAAGCATGTGTACCGATTTCCTTGACCTTAAGGGTCTATTTATACTAGTGAGGCTCCTAGGGTTTCACCCTTAAACCCTAATTGGATAACTTAGGCCCTAAGCAATCCAATCTCCCTAATGATAAGCATTGGACGATTTCTAGGTCTATCCAAAGCCCCAAAACCGTCCACCCCTTATCCATAAGGGATTATAGCCCAAAGTACAACTATCATACAATTGACAGTTTATGCCCTTTTATTTAATTAATCTATTTAAGTCACCAAATTAATTCCTAATTAATTTATGACTTATATTAATCAAATAACAATATTATTATTCCTTATATTATTCTCATAATATATTAATAATATTTCTTCTCTCATTATCAATCATTCTGTCAAGTTGCTATGGTGAAGGCAACCCAAAAGGACCATGCACAATCGGGTCAAATACTTGCCAAATATAGTTGCAGCCTTAGACACTATTCCAATAGTCTCCCACTTGGATAAGTCTAGTAACTATATACACAAGTATAATCCGATTAGCAATCGTAGCTCTCAAAGACGTTGTCAAAATCTGATCTTATCAGTCCTGTCCTTTAGATAAGGGATCGTACAGTCCTCTGTTTAGATATCATGCGGACAATTCTTATGGAATTAATTGTCCAGCAGTTGGTTTCTCGATCTCAGATTTATTCGACATAGAACTTAATCGAACACATCAATTTAGTTCTGACCGGGCCCCGCACATAAGTCAAATCAAATCATCGAGCGGCCGAGATATCGCTTTTACCCTCTTAGGATAAAAGTAACAAATAAACTTTGACTTATATGCATCTACTTATTCGTTAATCAACTATACACAACAATGTGTTTTAAAACATCAAGTTACTGATGCGGTTTCGCATTATCAACGTACAACCAATTAATAAATAACAAACCATATATCTAGGTTTTAAGACCATATGATATTATCGTCTTGCGATCACCCTTTTTATCACATTCCATAAGGTGATTCCAGCAAGCGCGGGTTTGTTCCAATGCTCAAAACTAGTTCATAAGCACTCATAAACGTTGCAGCAAACTTTTGCTATGTCTAATACCATTTAGACAATCTACACACCAATTCATGACAATCTTCATTCATACCTACTTCCAACATATGAACGATTGTGGATTGTTTGAATAATTCGATTATTCTTAATAAACTCAATTATTCTAGAAGTCAAAACATGCAAAGTGAAACAATAGCTAAACAATTAACATAAGACAGTAACATTACTCATAAATAATACTCCTTTATTTAATCATCAAATGTTAATTACATTTATCTATTACACGTTTCTAATCCTATCTAATCTAAACTAATATCATCCTTCAGCCCAATACTCCTAGCATGCTGCAAGTGCTTAACCCTGCTCAGTCCCTTCATAAGCGGATCTGTTGGGTTATCTTCTGATGATATCCTCTTAACCACGAGTTGTCCTTCTTCTACTCGATGTCTAATAAAGTGATATTTTCTATCAATATGACGAGATCTACCATGATCCCTTGGTTCCTTGGTCAAGGCAACCGCTCCTTCATTATCACAGAAAATTTCCATAGGCTCCTTTATGGCAGGTACAACTCCAAGATCACCGATGAAGTTCTTCAACCATATTGCCTCCTTCGACGCTTCGCTCTCTGCAATGTACTCTGATTCGCACGTTGAATCAGCTACGGTTTCCTGTTTGGAACTTTTCCAAGTTACTGCTCCTCCATTCAGGGTAAAGACCCATCCCGACTGCGAACGGTAGTTGTCCTTGTCGGTTTGAAAACTGGCATCACTATACCCTCGCACCTTCAAGTCATCACTCCCTCCGAGGACTAAAAACCATTCCTTCGTCCTCCGAAGGTACTTAAGGATATTCTTGACCGCAATCCAATGAGCTCTGCCAAGGTTCCCTTGATATCTACTAACCATGCTCAAAGCAAAGGCTACATTAGGGCGAGTACAAGTCATAGCATACATGATTGATCCAACTGCGGAAGCGTATGGTACTCGGCTCATTTATGCTATCTCAGCTTCGGTACTCGGGCTTTGAGTCTTACTCAACTTGGCATTACTCTGTATCGGTAATTCTCCCTTCTTCAAATTTTCCATACTAAAACGTTTTAGTACTTTATCTAAGTAAGTGTTCTGACTAAGTCCTATTAGTCTCTTACTTCGTTCTCTCACTATCCTTATTCCCAAAATATAGGAAGCCTCTTCGAGGTCCTTCATAGCGAAGCACTTCCCGAGCCAGGACTTAACCTCCTGCAGTGTCGGGACGTCGTTTCCTATGAGTAGTATGTCATCGACATACAGAACGAGGAAGCTTACTATACTCCCACTGGCTTTGACATATACACATGATTCATCTTCACTTCGTACAAATCCAAACTCTTTGACTTTCTCATCGAAGCAAAGATTCCATCTGCGAGACGCTTTCTTAAGTCCATAAATGGACTTCTCAAGCTTACAAACTCTATTTGGATGCTTCGGATCAACAAAAACCTCTGGCTGAGCCATGTAAATATCCTCAGCTAACTTCCCATTAAGGAAAGCAATCTTGACATCCATTTGCCAAATCTTATAATCATGAAATGCGGCAATTGCTAGCATCACTCTAATAGACTTTATCTTCGCAACTGGTGAGAAGGTCTCATCATAGTCAACTCCGGGAGTTTGAGTAAAGCCCTTCGCAACCAATCGCGCCTTATATGTGTGCATGTTTCCATCCACGCCGGTCTTCTTCTTGAAGATCCATTTGCACTCAAAGGTCTTACGTCCCGGCACATTATCAACCGAATTCCAAACTTGGTTGTCATACATGGATTGGATCTCGCTGTCCATTGCCTCCTTCCATTTTGCAGACTCCGGGCCTGCCATGGCTTCCTTATAGCTATTAGGTTCATCTAGATTTATTAGTGTACCATCACTAATATACGTTTCCCCTTCGGTAGTAATATGAAAACCATAAAACTAGGGTTGAGCTCTAACTCTTTCGGAACGTCTTAGAGGTAACGACTCGTCAATCGATTCAACCGGTGTTTCCTCCTCGGGTTGAGCGCAAGCGGTAGAGGTTCCTTCATCATTCGATTCTTGAATCTCTTCAAGGTCGATTTTCCTCCACTGTCTCCTTGGCTTATGAGTTCTCGCTCTCGGAAAACTCCTCTCCTCGCAACGAAGACAACATTGTCCTTCGGTCTATAGAAGAGATATCCAAAGGATTTCTGCGGGTAGCCGATGAAAATACATCGCTCACTACAAGGTTCAAGCTTGTCGTGAGTATCTCATCTTATGAAAGCCTCGCAACCCCAAACCTTGATATGTGCTAACGAGGGAGCTTTCCCTGTCCACATCTCGTGAGGTGTTTTGGTAACTTTCTTAGTAGGGACTCGGTTAAGGATATGGGCGGCAGTCTCTAAGGCATACCCCCATAATGAGATAGGTAGTGAAGCACGACTCATCATAGAACAAACCATGTCTAACAAGGTTCGATTACGCCTTTCTGCCACACCATTCAACTGTGGTGTCCTAGGTGGCGTCAATTGTGAAACTATTCCACACTCTTTGAGATATTCGTGGAATTCAAGACTTAGGTACTCTCCCCCTCGATCGGATCGAAGCATCTTGATTTTCCTTCCCAACTGATTCTCCACTTCATTCTTGAACTCTTTGAACTTTTCAAACGTTTCTGACTTTTTCTTGATTAAGTATATATAACCATATCTACTATAGTCAACGGAAAAAATCACATAGAAGCGATTCCCATCCTTCGTGGTTGATCTAAAGGGTCCACATACATCGGTATGTATGAGGTCCAATAAACTCTCACCCCTTTCACATGTGCTAGTGAACGGTGACTTGGTCATCTTTCCAAGTAAACAAGACTCGCATGTGTCATCTTCCCTTAGGTCGAATGACTCCAACACTCCATCCTTTTGGAGTTGGACTATGCGCTTCTTGTTGACATGTCCAAGATGAAAATGCCACAAGAATGCTTTATCCATACTATTGGAAGAATCCATGCACAAAACATCATTTCCTAGGTTATCTACAATCATAACAGTTTCATAAATTCCATTACATGGCATTTCTTCAAAATATAAGACACCATTTAGATAAGCATAAATTGAACCATTCTCATTATTAAAAGAAAATCTAAATCGTTGTCTAAACTAACCATGAAACGAAATGATGTTTCTTGCCATTTCTAGCGAGTAGCAACAATTATTCAAATCTAAACATAATCCATTACTAAGCACTAAAGAATACACTCCAATCTTGGTCACAGGCGACGATCTTATGTTCCCCATGATTAGATTTATTCTTCGACGCTCCACATCCCTATTTCTTCTTAGTCCCTACAATTCAGAACAAATGTGGTAACCTCACCCGGTATCGAGGACCCAAGAAATAGCATGAGATGAATCATTAGATTTAATTGTGTATATACCTGCGAAAGACGGCTTGATCTTTCCTTCCCTGATGGCTTGTAGGTATTCTAGGCAGCTTCTCTTCCAATGCCCTATTTTGTGGCAATGGTGGCACTCTGCCTCCTTTGGGTTAGGGTTAGGCTTAGGCTTAGCAGGATCAACTTTGGTCCCACTAGAAGAGGAACCATCTCGGGACTTTCCCTTGCGGTATCTCTTAAACGGAGCCTTCCTCTTCTTACCCCTTCCTTGCCCAATTGCCAAAACAGGAGCGACGGGTGGATTGGGAGTTGGTGCAACAGACTTGTCCTTGAGGTTGCTCTCAGCAACCCTTAGGAGACCTTTGAGCTTACTTAGGGTGACCTCCTCATTGTTCATGTGGTAGGTCATCCTAAATTGATTGTAACACGGAGGCAAGGAATGAAGTACCATGTCGATAGCCAAATCTTCCCCAAAGTCGACATTCAACTTGCGAAGACGATCGACATAACTCTGCATCTTTTGCAGGTGCACGGTTAGAGACTCTCCATGTCCCATTTTAGCGGATATCATGTTAGTGAAGATCTCGTAACGTTCCTGCCTCGCGTTTTGATGGTATCTCTCCAATAAATCTTGGTGCATTTCATACGGATACATGTCCTCGTAGGACTTTTGGAATTCGGCATTCATTGTGGCTATCATGATGCAATGGACCTTCGTCGCATCACGTTCATGAGTCTCAAAAGCAGTCATTTCAGCCGGAGTAGCGATTTCTGGATTGATCTTCTTGAGCTTCTCATCAAGGACATACTCCTTGTCCTCGTAGCGAGCAATCGTGCGAATGTATCTTATCCATTCGCTAAAGTTCGTTCCATCGAGAGTCACCTTTTGGCAAAGGCTCATCAATGTGAATGAACTAGCAGCAGCGTTGTTTGCGTTCGACATCTACAAATAGAGAGGACAAAGATAGATTAGAATTTGAATCCCTAATTATCACCCAATAAGAAAAATTAGGGCTAGGATCCAACAACAATATTTACATATTAGAAAAGGGATTCCGTAATCCAACTTGCAAACAATTTGAAGGTAAGTGAATGACGATTCACTAATTCTCCACCATGAAAACATAACCTTAAGTTCTAAATGTATTGAGAATTCCTAGGTTTCGATGAGATTCATTGAACTTTTCAATGGCATGTTTAAATCTCGATATGCCCCTCTCTTTTGTCATTGGGATACCGAGGATCACAAAGTGGGTGTGAATAACCATGCAGATCTACACGGTGCCTTCATTGTAACAATCACCTATTCGATGTGCCTATAAACCACACACGCTCCATCAAACTATGATAAACAATGAATCACCCTTTGCCACCTTTGGCTAGAACCAATTAGTATGCCGGTAAACCACACACGCTCCACTAACTTCTTAGCAAGGGTGCAAAGTGTAATTTCATGGGATTGCATCAGTTCAATTTTCCTAAAGTAACTAGGATTGGGAATTTTTTTAAAAACATGTAGTTAATTTTTATTTCAATATTATACTTTTAATGAGGAGATGTGGTTGCCCTATCCTACCCGTTCGGCTAACGACCCTCCACCGATCAAGCAAGCGGTGGGTGTGAGTGTACACCCATTAAGCGCCATTTTATAGGCCGCAACCTTATAGACCGGCTTCGTGAATGAGGTCTACTAACGGTAAGACTAGCATTTTAATTATACATACATATATATATATATATATATATATATATATATATATATATATATATATATTAATCTGGTAATATTATATTAGTATAGGGTTGAATTTTAAACATGGAAAATTCTAGGGTTTGAAATTTAAATTGTCTAAATTAAACTTTTAATCACAAAACATAAATTTTAAAACTTGAGGACAAGTTTTAACCTTTTCAAAACATAAGGGATCAAATAACTAATAATTCAAATTAACCATTTAATCTCATAATTATCTTAAGGGTCTATTTATACTAGTGAGGCTCCTAGGGTTTCACCCTTAAACCCTAATTGGATAACTTAGGCCCTAAGCAATCCAATCTCCCTAATGATAAGCATTGGACGATTTCTAGGTCTATCCAAAGCCCCAAAACTGTCCACCCTTTATCCATAAGGGATTATAGCCCAAAGTACAACTATCATAAAATTGACAGTTTATGCCCTTTTATTTAATTAATCTCTTTAAGTCACCAAATTACTTCCTAATTAATTTATGAGTTATATTAATCAAATAACAATATTATTATACCTTATATTATTCTAATAATATATTAATAATATTTCTTCTCACATCATAAATCATTCTGTCAAGTTGCTATGGTGAAGGCAACCCAAAAGGACCATGCACAATCGGGTCAAATACTTGCCAAATATAGTTGCAGCCTTAGACACTATTCCAACAATGATCTGTCTCTAGCTTGTGTATATAATAGTTTAAAGATTACATCATTAATATAATGGAGTTTCTCAAGTGTTAAGATGTTTAAATCTTTGTGTGTCAAGATCCTTATGTTCCAGGATCTTCAATCTCGAGGATCCCTATATTTTAGGATTCGGAGGATCCTTATATTTCAAGATTTTCAACCCCGAGGATCCTTTCGTTTCAGGATCATTACTTATGGAGGTTCTTAGTTGCATGTTGTTCTGCACAAAAAACGTTAGCTAGGGGTGGGTGTTAGTCTAGCTAACGCCATTCTAATGCTTAAGTTAGTAACGTAATTGAGGAGAAAGTAAGCAATGATAAAAAGTTCAAGGTAAGGAATATGTGTATGTCGGTTTTATTGAGTATTAATCGGCCCTACTTATATGTAGTTTGCTTTGAGGTGTATAGCATTCCACGATCTCGGCTGAATGTTTCCTTCGAGTGTTGCTAGCCAATATGATCCTTTTCCTACTTCAGCATCTATGAGATATGGTCCTTCCCATTTAGGAGCTAATTTTCCTGAGCTTGGATCCTTGGTGTTTTGGAATGTTTTCCTTAATACCAAGTATCCTATTTGAAACCTTCTGACTTTAATGTTCTTATTGTAAGCATTGGTAATCCTTTGCTGATGAGCAGCAATGCGTATTTTGGAAAGATCTTTGAGTTCATCAATAGTGTCAAGATCCTGTGTAAGGATCCTGTCGTTATTCTCTTGATCTTGCAACAAGTATCTTGCCGTTGGGATCACTACTTCGGTGGGGATCACTGATTCTGTCCCAAACACCAAATACGAAAGGACGCTCTTCTGCCCATCTTCCCTTCTTCTTATCCAATCATTTATTTAAGCAGTTTACTATGATTAACCATTATCTTGGGGATGAACAGGAGTAGATGTAATCATTTTGATTCCCCAACTTGTGCAGAATTCTGTTGTCCATTTTCTTATAAACTGGTATCCATTGTCGCATATGATTTCAGCTGGGATCTCGAACCTGATCAAGATATTACGTTTAATAAATGAGACTACCTCTTTGTCTCTTACCTGAACGAAGGCTTCAGCTTCGATCCACTTTAAGAAGTAATCAATCATCACTAGCATGTAGACTTTTACTATTGGGGCTACTGGTAATTTTCCCACAATATCCATTCCCAATTTCATGAATGGCCATGGAGAGATAAAAGGATGTAGAGGTTCTGCCAATTGATGCAGGATGTTGCTATGTCTTTGGCAAGCATCACACTTTTGAGCATGTAGAAAATAATATCTCTTCATGGTCGGCCAGTAGTATCTTGTTCTTATTATCTTGGAGCATAAAGATATTCCCCCAGTGTGATTGTCACAATCTCCTTCATGTATGTCCTTCAAGACTTCTACAGCTTTAGGATCTTCCAAGCATCTAAGGAATGGACCTGCCATAGACTTTTTATAGACTTTAACTTGGATTATCACGAATCTTGAGACTCTTGTTCTAAATGCACGTTCGTTTTTTTCTTTTTTTTTGGGATCGTGCCATTTTGGAGATACTCCATAATGGGTTTGGGTCCATGATCTTGGACTTATTTGAGGATCCTGTTCATCGGGGTCCCTTTGAGGAGGGATCTGAGTGTCAGGATCTTCAATAGCTGCTACACTTAGTAGTTGTTCAGGACCATCAGATTTGTCGGATTCTCGCCCTAACATAAAGATATGATTTTTACAGTTTATATCATAGTTAAATCCTAACACGGAACCAATGTGATAATTGTTACTTAATACTAGTTGATAAAAAAAATTACGGATTCTATTAACTGATTAACTGAATGATAAAACCCTTGCTAGGTGATCAGACTAACAAGAACTAAAAATCAAACGTTCATTAAGCTCAAAACTGAATAATGTAGATAGAAACACAAAACAAAAACCAGATCTGAAAACCAATCACATGAGAAGTACTAGTCTATGCAGAACTGAAAACCAAAGTTTTAGCCAGACATGGATAAAAACAAAACTAAACTCATAAAAAGAAACATTTACAAATTAATCTTCTAAACTAAACGAATGAGATGATTTGTGACCTTCAGATCTTCAGAAATCGTTGAAATGTATCAGAAATTGTCTTTAGGAGGGTATTTTATTGTCTCGAATCGTCTAACCCTCGAATATGATAATGAGGGTCGTATTTATATGCGAGACGAAAAATTCTAGAGAAAGAAACTAAAAAATGTGATCGTAGGTTGGTTATATGCGATCACATATTTTTCATTTTTTTTCCGGATTTGCCCCTAAATGATGCAGGATGCTATGTTTGACATTTTCTGAACTTCAGTCCATTTATGCGATCGCATGTATGCTATATAGGATCGCAACTTTTGGTTTTTTTCTTCATATGACTTCTAGATAACTTATTTTGACCTTGGGAAACTTCGTGGCAAAAATGCGATCGTAGAAAAAATATATGATCACTTATGCAATCACATTTTTGTCCTATATGATCGTATTTTTGGCCTATTTCACAAACATGAAAGACGTATGAAATTTTGTCTAGTTTTCAGAACATTTTGAATCTCATGAATCAAAGTTACTTTTCATGAGATATGGTCCAAATACTGACAGGGGGTCAAAGTTGCCAACAACATCATTTAGCTTTAGATTGTACCAATATATCTTCATATGATCAATTCGATCGAATGTTTCTTGACCAAAACATCTTCCAGGCATTCCTCAATATCCTCCTTCAGTTCCAACTCCATTTAGGCTCCAAATATGCATGTAACTGCTCCCAAAGTATAGGTTCACTCAAGCTATCTGAAAATAACACAAAAATGCTAGCAGTACGAGAATTCTGATAAAAGACATGAGTTGAACATTATTTAAACAAATGACATGAAAATGTACAAAATATGATACTGAAAGATGATAAGAACTACCCTAAAAGATACATAAAATGGCATCTATCAAATCTCCCCAAGCTTGAACCTGACTTACCCTTAAGTAACAAAAAGATAAAACATTATAAAAAGGTGGAAAGATTTAGATGACGTAAAAAGAATTTAGAATAAAATTATGCAAAATAAAATACTTCACTCTTTTTTCTGTTCACGTGATCACATTTCATAATGAGGAAGCTCCAATGAAATCACTACCAAAACAACAGTCTCATACCTTTATTGCAGATTCATAATTCATATTTAAGTCAAACCAACCTTGAGCCAATAATTTTTACACCGGATTAAATTTGTGAAAGTAGTGTATCTTTAAAAATAATTTCACAAAAATTCCTTTTGCAAAAACTTAGCTTTACCAATCCCTCCTTTTTTTCCGAACTCGTCTAGTAAATGCAGTAAGCTCCATTATGGACAGAAAATCCAGGCTTACTCCTATGATTCCATTATTAATGGATCAATCTCATTATACCACACATCTTTGTTGTCTTGATCAACTCTTCAGATTTAACTTGCTACTTATCTCTAGCATATATTTGTATTCTTATCATGAATATTAATGGAAGGGTTATTTTGTAGTAAAATTAGATGGAATGTGACATTTAGGGTCAAATGGTATTCCATAGAAGAGTATGATTTAGTCATAGTGATCATGAATTGTAAATAGATTACATTATGGAATTAGATGATTCCAATGGAAGGCATGATTGAATAAAATATCATGTATACATGAAAAAGACGAGCTTATGATTGAATATATCAAGAAAAATGGCTATGGAAATTGGCAATTCTTAAGCACGCAAGAAAAGGTTAAGGTACTTTCAGTACAATTGGAGAAAACTCTTGGAGTTAACATCCGACTGATGTTTGATCGGGGATAACATTGTAAGTAAAGAAAATGATGATAATGATGATGATTGGAAGGAAATAAAAAATTTCCCTACAGGTCCCTCAGTTGGGAATACTATGCAGTTTTATATTCCACTATGTATAGTTAAATATGATCCCTGGTATATGTGAATTACTAAATGGGGATATTCGCTAAAACTATTATCATGGATAATATTAGTAGGATACAATGGTTGTATCTATTTTAGGGTTCTCAATTAGCATTATACTCGATAATGCTCTATTGACGAACACAATAGTAAAATATAAAGAGATTATATTTCCCTTTTGGCTATGAATGTTAAATTGATGGTGCTTACAAGTCATGGGTAGTTTGGGATATAATTAATAAATTGTCTAACAAACAATACTCATTTTTTAGATTTTCTTAGAGTCTCAATGATTGCAATTACAATCAATATACCTTTCAGTTGCATAATTGTCTGTAATAACAAAAGTTTGAATGTAAATGAATATATGTCGCTTAGTCTTCGACATGTGTTGACACAAAGCGATATCAAAGCTTGACACATGGAACATGACACGAGCCAGTGATTTCATGACGTGTTTACACGATAATCAACAACTGTATAAAGGGTTAAAGGGTATCCCTGATAGTTTTTTTGGAAAATCGAAAGCATAATCGGTGAGGGTTGTTTATGTCTTTAGAGATGCAGATGTTGAGGCAAAATTAAGAGGGTACAAGCATTAAACGAGTAAGGTATCATCTAAATTCGATAATACATAATTGTGTTTATGTAATATTAATCGTGTATGGTTGTTAGAACCCAAAAGTAATTATTGGAGTTTATGATATGGTGCTATTATCAACTCAATAGTAAGTTGATACATGAATTATGTTGTAAGATTCTTGATCTGGGCATCAAGAGTTATAAACCATAGTCTATAAATTAGTTAGATAAATGTGACTAGGCTAATGGCTTCTTGGGTTAAGTCGTTTAGTAATTATGATTTTGGAGTTTGATTAGCCTGGTCAAAAATGGAAGCGGATGTTAACTCCTAGTAAATTGGGACAAGTCATGAGGAAGTTGGTATATTGTCCAAATAGGTTTAGACAAAAATTTGAGTTGCAAGAAATCACAAACTAGAGGCAAAAGTAGAAGTTAGTTTTCATTAACTGGCCAAGCGAGTACATGTGGATATTTATGTGTTCATAGCAAAACATGTTTTTATGTTAAATGTTTAATATTAAGTCTATTATGAAAAAATTAACATAGCATGTCATATGGTTGATATCAATTGTTAAGATAGTTGATATTATTATGTGTATAATTATAAATGGGTTGAGCGCCAGCGGTAGAGGTTCCTTCATCATTCGATTCTTGAATCTCTTCAAGGTCGATTTGCCTCCCACTATCTCCTTGGCTTATGATTTCTCGCTCTCTGAAAACTCCTCTCCTCGCAACGAAGACAACATTGTCCTTCGGTCTATAGAAGAGATATCCAAAGGATTTCTGCGGGTAGCCGATGAAAATACATCGCTCACTACGAGGTTCGAGCTTGTCGTGAGTATCTCATCTTAAGAAAGCCTCGCAACCCCAAACCTTGATATGTGCTAACGAGGGAGCTTTCCCTGTCCACATCTCGTGAGGTGTTTTGGCAACCTTCTTAGTAGGGACTTGGTTAAGGATATGGGCGGCAGTCTCTAAGGCATACCCCCAGAATGAGATAGGTAGTAAGCACGACTCATCATAGAACGGACGATGTCTAACAAGGTTCGATTACGCCTTTCTGCAACACCATTCAACTGCGGTGTCCTAGGTGGCGTCAATTGTGAAACTATTCCACACTCTTTGAGATAGTCGTGGAATTCTAGACTTAGGTACTCTCCCCCTCGATCGGATCGAAGCATCTTGATTTTCCTACCCAACTGATTCTCCACTTCATTCTTGAACTCTTTGAACTTTTCAAACGTTTCTGACTTTTGCTTGATTAAGTAGATATACCCATATCTACTATAGTCATCGGTAAAATTCACATAGAAGCGATTCCCATCCTTCGTGGTTGATCTAAAGGGTCCACATACATCGGTATGTATGAGGTCCAATAAACTCTCACCCCTTTCACATATGCTAGTGAACGGTGACTTGGTCATCTTTCCAAGTAAACAAGACTCGCATGTGTCATCTTCCCTTAGGTCGAATGACTCCCACACTCCATCCTTTTGGAGTTGGGCTATGCGCTTCTTGTTGACATGTCCAAGACGATGCCACAAGGATGCTTTATCCATACTATTGGAAGAATCCATGCACAAAACATCATTTCCTAGGTTATCTACAATCATAATAGTTTCATAAATTCCATTACATGGCATTTCTTCAAAATATAAGACACCATTTAGACAAGCATAAATTGAACCATTCTCATTATTAAAAGAAAATCTAAATCGTTTTCTAAACAAACCATGAAATGAAATGATGTTTCTTGCCATTTCTAGCGAGTAGCAACAATTATTCAAATCTAAACATAATACATTACTAAGCACTAAAGAATACACTCCAATCTTGGTCACAGGCGACAATCTTCTGTTCCCCATGATTAGATTTATTCTTCCACGCTCCACATCCCTATTTCTTCTTAGACCCTGCAATTCAGAACAAATGTGGTAACCACACCCGGTATCGAGGACCCAAGAAATAGCATGAGATGAATCATTAGATTTAATTATGTATATACCTGCGAAAGACGGCTTGATCTTTCCTTCCCTGATGGCTTGTAGGTATTCTGGGCAGCTTCTCTTCCAATGCCCTATTTTGTGGCAATGGTGGCACTCTGCCTCCTTTGGGTTAGGGTTAGGCTTAGGCTTAGCAGGATCAACTTTGGTCCCACTAGAAGAGGAACCATCTCGGGACTTTCCCTTGCGGTATCTCTTAAACGGAGCCTTCCTCTTCTTACCCCTTCCTTGCCCAATTGCCAAAACAAGAGCGACGGGTGGATTGGGAGTTGGTGCAACAGACTTGTCCTTGAGGTTGCTCTCAGCAACCCTTAGGAGACCTTGGAGCTTACTTAGGGTGACCTCCTCATTGTTCATGTGGTAGGTCATCATAAATTGATTGTAACACGGAGGCAAGGAATGAAGCACCATGTCGATAGCCAAATCTTCCCCAAAGTCGACATTCAACTTGCGAAGACGATCGACATATCTCTGCATCTTTTGCAGGTGCACGGTTAGAGACTCTCCATGTCCCATTTTAGCGGAGATCATGTTAGTGAAGATCTCGTAACGTTCCTGCCTCGCGTTTTGATGGTATCTCTCCAATAAATCTTGGTGCATTTCATACGGATACATGTCCTCGTAGGACTTTTGGAATTCGGCTTTCATTGTGGCTATCATGATGCAATGGACCTTCATCGCATCACGTTCATGAGTCTCAAAAGCAGTCATTTCAGCCGAAGTAGCGATTTCTGGATTGATCTTCTCGAGCTTCTCATCAAGGACATACTCCTTGTCCTCGTAGCGAGCAATCGTGCGAATGTATCTTATCCATTCTCTAAAGTTCGTTCCATCGAAAGTCACCTTTTGGCAAAGGCTTATCAATGTGAATGAACTAGCAGCAGCGTTGTTTGCGTTCGACATCTACAAATAGAGAGGACAAAGATAGATTAGAATTTGAATCCCTAATTATCACCCAATAAGAAAAATTAGGGCTAGGATCCAACAACAATGTTTACATATTAGAAAAGGGATGCCGTAATCCAACATGCAAACAATTTGAAGGTAAGTGAATGACGATTCACTAATTCTCCACCATGAAAACATAACCTTAAGTTCTAAATGTATTGAGAATTCCTAGGTTTCGATGAGATTCATTGAACTTTTCAATGGCATGTTTAAATCTTGATATTCCCCTCTCGTTTGTGACTGTGATACCGAGGATCACAAAGTGGGTGTGAATAACCATGCAAATCTACACGGTGCCTTCATTGTAACAATCACCTATTCGATGTGCCGATAAACCACACACGCTCCATCGAACTATGATAAACAATGAATCACCCTTTGCCACCTTTTCCTAGAACCAATTAGTATGCCAGTAAACCACACATGCTCCACTAACTTCTTAGCAAGGGTGCAAAGCGTAATTTCATGGGATTGCATCAATTCACTTTTCCTAAAGTAACTAGGATTGGGAATTTTTTTAAAAAACATGTAGTTACTTTATATTTCAATATTATACTTTTAATGAGGAGATGTGGTAGCCCTATCCTACCCGTTCGGCTAACGACCCTCCACCGATCAAGCAAGCGGTGGGTGTGAGTGTACACCCATTAAGCGTCATTTTATAGGCCATAACCTTATACCCACCTTATAGACCGGCTTCGTGAATGAGGTCTACTAATGGTAAGATTAGCATTTTAATTATACATATATATATATATATATATATATATATATATATATATTAATCTGGTAATATTATATTAGTATAGGGTTGAATTTTAAACTTGTAAAATTCTAGGGTTTGAAATTTAAATTGTCTAAATTAAAATTTTAATCACAAAACATAAATTTCAAAACTTGAGGACAAGTTTTAACCTTTTCAAAACATAAGGGATCAAATAACAAATAATTCAAATTAACCATTTAATCTCATAATTATCTTTATTTGATTTATTTAAATGTTTCTTGCAAAACAATTTACCAATTTAATTAAAATAATCAATCAATTATCACATAAGGAAATTATTATTCAATTAATTGATAAATATCTTTAATTAGGTCAAGAATATACTCAAATATATGTTAAAATCGGATTTATATTGGCCCATTAAGACAAAGGCAAGTATCCATAAGATAAACATCAAGAAATCCCGAAACTAGCTCTTTCTGACGCTCGAACTCGCCGAGTACCACAATGGACTCGCCGAGTTGAGGCCTACTCGCCGAATCCACTATGGAACTCGCCGAGTTGATCAGGCAGAAGGACAAAATTTGAATTTTACAATCAACAATCAAGCAACCAATGCATCAATTCAATAGAAACCAATCAAGGCTCTGATACCACTTATGGGTTTGAGCCATAAGAACATTCCTATGTGCACATACAAACCCTAATGCTTGGATCTAGGTTTCTCTAATTGAACATGCAATGTATCCAAGACTTTGATCAATAGATCTAGTATAATAACATAAGAAAACAGCTCTAAAGGATTACCTTAAGTATCTTGCTTGAATCTTCTTGTCCTTAGAGCTTAGAGTAACAATTGTCACTCCTCTAATGGCTTACAAACACCAACTTACCAAGAGGATGATTAGAGAGAGAGAGAGAGGGGAGGAAGTCGGCCAGGGTTTCTTCAAAAGCATGTGTACCGATTTCCTTGACCTTAAGGTTCTATTTATACTAGTGAGGCTCCTAGGGTTTCACCCTTAAACCCTAATTGGATAACTTAGGCCCTAAGCAATCCAATCTCCCTAATGATAAGCATTGGACGATTTCTAGGTCTATCCAAAGCCTCAAAACCGTCCACCCCTTATCCATAAGGGATTATAGCCCAAAGTACAACTATCATAAAATTGACAGTTTATGCCCTTTTATTTAATTAATCTCTTTAAGTCACCAAATTACTTCCTAATTAATTTATGAGTTATATTAATCAAATAACAATATTATTAATCCTTATATTATTCTAATAATATATTAATAATATTTCTTCTCACATTATAAATCATTTTGTCAAGTTGCTATGGTGAAGGCAACCCAAAAGGACCATGCACAATCGGGTCAAATATTTGCCAAATATAGTTGCAGCCTTAGAGACTATTCCAACAATGATCAGTCTCTAGCTTGTGTATATGATAGTTTAAAGATTACATCATTAATATAATGTAGTTTCTCAAGTGTTAAGATGTTTAAATCTTTGTGTGTCAAGATCCTTATGTTCCAGGATCTTCAATCTCGAGGATCCCTATATTTTAGGATTCGGAGGATCCTTATATTTCAAGATTTTCAACCCCGAGGATCCTTTCGTTTCAGGATCATTACTTATGGAGATTCTTAGTTGCATGTTGTTCTGCACAAAAAACGTTAGCTAGGGGTGGGTGTTAGTCTAGCTAACGCCATTCTAATGCTTAAGTTAGTAACGTAATTGAGGAGAAAGTAAGCAATGATAAAAAGTTCAAGGTAAGGAATATGTGTACGTCGGTTTTATTGAGGATTAATTGGCCCTACTTATATGTAGTTTGCTTTGAGGTGTATAGCATTCCACGATCTCTGCAGAATGTTTCCTTCGAGTGTTGCTAGCCAATATGATCCTTTTCCTGCTTCAGCATCTATGAGATATGGTCCTTCCCATTTAGGAGCTAATTTTCCTGCGCTAGGATCCTTGGTGTTTTGGAATGTTTTCCTTAATACCAAGTATCCTATTTGAAACCTTCTGACTTTAATGTTCTTATTGTAAGCATTGGTAATCCTTTGCTGATGAGCAGCAATGCGTATTTTGGAAAGATCTCTGAGTTCATCAATAGTGTCAAGATCCTGTGTAAGGATTCTGTCGTTATTCTCTTGATCTTGCAGCAAGTATCTTGCCGTTGGGATCACTACTTCGGTGGGGATCACCGATTCTGTCCCAAACACCAAATAGTAGGGGGTCTGGCATGTGGCTACTTTGGAAGTAGTCCTATCTGCCCATAATACGAAAGGAAGCTCTTCTGCCCATCTTCCCTTCTTCTTATCCAATCATTTATTTAAGCAGTTTACTATGATTAACCATTATCTTGGGGATGAACAGGAGTGGATGTTATCATTTTGATTCCCCAACTTGTGCAGAATTCTGTTGTCCATTTTCTTATAAACTGGGATCCATTGTCGCATATGATTTCAGCTGGGATCCCGAACCTGATCAAGATATTACGTTTAATAAATGAGACTACCTCTTTTTCTCTTACCTGAACGAAGGCTTCAGCTTCGATCCACTTTAAGAAGTAATCAATCATCACTAGCATGTAGACTTTTACTGCTGGGGCTACTGGTAATTTTCCCACAATATCCATTCCCAATTTCATGAATGGCCATGGAGAGATAAAAGGATGTAGAGGTTCTGCGAATTGATGCAGGATGTTGCTATGTCTTTGGCAAGCATCACACTTTTGAGCATGTAGAAAATAATATATCTTCATGGTCGGCCAGTAGTATCTTGTTCTTATTATCTTGGAGCATAAAGATATTCCCCCAGTGTGATTGTCACAATCTCCTTCATGTATGTCCTTCAAGACTTCTACAGCTTTAGGATCTTCCAAGCATCTAAGGAATGGACCTGCCATAGACTTTTTATAGACTTTAACTTGGATTATCACGAATCTTGAGACTCTTGTTCTAAATGCACGTTCGTTTTTTTCTTTTTTTTTTTTTGGGATCGTGCCATTTTGGAGATACTCCATAATGGGTTTGGGTCCATGATCTTGGACTTATTTGAGGATCCTGTTCATCGGGGTCCCTTTGAGGAGGGATCTGAGTGTCAGGATCTTCAATAGCTGCTACACTTAGTAGTTGTTCAGGACCATCAGATTTGTCGGATTCTCGCCCTAACATAAAGATATGATTTTTACAGTTTATATCATAGTTAAATCCTAACACGGAACCAATCTGATAATTGTTACTTAATAATAGTTGATTAAAAAAATTACGGATTCTATTAACTGATTAACTGAATGATAAAACCCTTGCTAGGTGATCAGACTAACAAGAACTAAAAATCAAACGTTCATTAAGCTCAAAACTGAAAAATGTAGATAGAAACACAAAACAAAAACCAGATCTGAAAACCAATCACATGAGAAGTACTAGTCTATGCAGAACTGAAAACCAAAGTTTTAGCCAGACATGGATAAAAACAAAACTAAACTCATAAAAAGAAACATTTACAAATTAATCTTCTAAACTAAACGAATGAGATGATTTGTGACCTTCAGATCTTCAGAAATCGTTGAAATGTATCAGAAATTGTCTTTAGGAGGGTATTTTATTGTCTCGAATCGTCTAACCCTCGAATATGATAATGAGGGTCGTATTTATATGCGAGACGAAAAATTCTAGAGAAAGAAACTAAAAAATGTGATCGTAGGTTGGTTATATGCGATCACATATTTTTCATTTTTTTTCCGGATTTGCCCCTAAATGATGCAGGATGCTATGTTTGACGTTTTCTGAACTTCAGTCCATTTATGCGATCGCATATATGCTATATAGGATCGCAACTTTTGGTTTTTTTCTTCATATGACTTCTAGATAACTTATTTTGACCTTGGGAAACTTCGTGGCAAAAATGCGATCGTAGAAAAAATATATGATCACTTATGCAATCACATTTTTGTCCTATATGATCGTATTTTTGGCCTATTTCACAAACATGAAAGACGTATGAAATTTTGTCTAGTTTTCAGAACATTTTGAATCTCATGAATCAAAGTTACTTTTCATGAGATATGGTCCAAATACTGACAGGGGGTCAAAGTTGCCAACAACATCATTTAGCTTTAGATTGTACCAATATATCTTCATATGATCAATTCGATCGAATGTTTCTTGACCAAAACATCTTCCAGGCATTCCTCAATATCCTCCTTCAGTTCCTACTCCATTTAGGCTCCAAATATGCATGTAACTGCTCCCAAAGTATTGGTTCACTCAAGCTATCTGAAAATAACACAAAAATGCTAGCAGTACGAGAATTCTGATAAAAGACATGAGTTGAACATTATTTAAACAAATGACATGAAGATGTACAAAATATGATACTGAAAGATGATAAGAACTACCCTAAAAGATACATAAAATGGCATCTATCAAATCTCCCCAAGCTTGAACCTGACTTACCCTTAAGTAACAAAAAGATAAAACATTATAAAAAGGTGGAAAGATTTGGATGACGTAAAAAGAATTTAGAATAAAATTATGCAAAATAAAATACTTCACTCTTTTTTCTGTTCACGTGATCACATTTCACAATGAGGAAGCTCCAATGAAATCACTACCAAGACAACAGTCTCATACCTTTATTGCAGATTCATAATTCATATTTAAGTCAAACCAAGCTTGAGCCAATAATTTTTACACCAGATTAAATTTGTGAAAGTAGTGTATCTTTAAAAATAATTTCACAAAAATTCCTTTTGCAAAAACTTAGCTTTACCAATCCCTCCTTATTTTCCGAACTCGTCTAGTAAATGCAGTAAGCTCCATTATGGACAGAAAATCCAGGCTTACTCCTATGATTCC
The DNA here is from genome assembly GCF_051521515.1 of Lactuca serriola. Lineage (NCBI taxonomy): Eukaryota > Viridiplantae > Streptophyta > Magnoliopsida > Asterales > Asteraceae > Lactuca > Lactuca serriola. Next base: position 99,215,957 of record NC_136414.1, read on the forward strand.
ATTATTAATGGATCAATCTCATTATACCACACATCTTCGTTGTCTTGATCAACTCTTCAGATTTAACTTGCTACTTATCTCTAGCATATATTTGTATTCTTATCATGAATATTAATGGAAGGGTTATTTTGTAGTAAAATTAGATGGAATGTGACATTTAGGGTCAAATGGTATTCCATAGAAGAATATGATTTAGTCATAGTGATCATGAATTGTAAATAGATTACATTATGGAATTAGATGATTCCAATGGAAGGCATGATTGAATAAAATATCATGTATACATGAAAAAGACGAGCTTATGATTGAATATATCAAGAAAAATGGCTATGGAAATTGGCAATTCTTAAGCACGCAAGAAAAGGTTAAGGTACTTTCAGTACAATTGGAGAAAACTCTTGGAGTTAACATCCGACTGATGTTTGATCGGGGATAACATTGTAAGTAAAGAAAATGATGATAATGATGATGATTGGAAGGAAATAAAAAATTTCCCTACAGGTCCCTCAGTTGGGAATACTATGCAGTTTTATATTCCACTATGTATAGTTAAATATGATCCCTGGTATATGTGAATAACTAAATGGGGATATTGGCTAAAACTATTATCATGGATAATATTAGTAGGATATAATGGTTGTATCTATTTTAGGGTTCTCAATTAGCATTATACTCGATAATGCTCTATTGACGAACACAATAGTAAAAATAAAGAGATTATCTTTCCCTTTTGGCTATGAATGTTAAATTGATGGTGCTTACAAGTCATGGGTAGTTTGGGATATAATTAATAAATTGTCTAACAAACAATACTCATTTTTTAGATTTTCTTAGAGTCTCAATGATTGCAATTACAATCAATATACCTTTCAGTTGCATAATTGTCTGTAATAACAAAAGTTTGAATGTAAATGAATATATGTCGCTTAGTCTTCGACATGTGTTGACACAAAGCGATATCAAAGCTTGACACATGGAACATGACACGAGCCAGTGATTTCATGACGTGTTTACACGATAATCAACAACTATATAAAGGGTTAAAGGGTATCCCTGATAGTTTCTTTGGAAAAATCGAAAGCATAATCGGTGAGGGTTGTTTATGTCTTAGAGATGCAGATGTTGAGGCGAAATTAAGAGGGTACAAGCATTAAACGAGTAAGGTATCATCTTAATTCGATAATACATAATTGTGTTTATGTAATATTAATCGTGTATGGTTGTTAGAACCCAAAAGTAATTATTGGAGTTTATGATATGGTGCTATTATCAACTCAATAGTAAGTTGATACATGAATTATGTTGTAAGATTCTTGATCTGGGCATCAAGGGTTATAAACCCTAGTCTATAAATTAGTTAGATAAATGTGACTAGGCTAATGGCTTCTGGGGTTAAGTCGTTTAGTAATTATGATTTTGGAGTTTGATTATCCTGGTGAAAAATGGAAGCGGATGTTAACTCCTAGTAAATTGGGACAAGTCATGAGGAAGTTGGTATATTGTCCAAACAGGTTTAGACAAACATTTGAGTTGCAAGAAATCACAAACTAGAGGCAAAAGTAGAAGTTAGTTTTCATTAACTGGTCAACTGGTCAAGTGAGTACATGTGGATATTTATGTGTTCATAGCAAAACATGTTTTTATGTTAAATGTTTAATATTAAGTCTTTTATGAAAAATTTAACATAGATTATGTTTATTGGTTATACATCATTAATACTACTTATGTTATGAAAGTTTTAGCATGTCATATGGTTGATATCAATTGTTAAGATAGTTGATATTATTATGTGTATAATTATAAATGGGCTAATTAGAAATCTATAAATGGATGGGCATTATAATACATTACATGTGCTTATAGTGTGATATACTCCAATGTGAGTATTGGAAATAACAGTTGGGTATACATGACAACTACTGAGATGTACTTGTTGTAGATAGTAGTTTGTTAGTGAATGTATTTGTATTATAAGTTACCTAGTGATAGGTTACAGTTACAACTTACCCAGTGACAGGTTATGATCATAAATTCTTACAAGATAATTTAGTACCAGGACGTAGTGACATGAGGTAATGATTCATCATTTGCCTTAGTGTGTGTGTGTATATATATATATATATATATATATATATATATATATATATATATATTTGTGGATAGGAACGAGTTTGTTAGGGACTAATCAAGGGTATCGATTTCCCATTATGTCCGCTTTATGTTTTGGAATGCAAAGTCCCTATGAGTACAGTATTATATACAGGGGTATGTCTTGGGATATGAAATCACAATATGCATAGTTTTATCTTTAAAGTTACACTTTGGGGGCGTAGAGTTCCAAATATTAAATGTTAAAATATTTCCAGTATGTTTTAATTATGATATTGATAACACGATTGGAATTTATTACTTGGTTAAAACTCATGTAGCTAACAAGTCTTTTTGACTTACGTGTTATGATTTTTAATGAGCTCTGTACTCATGTGTCAGAGTATAGTTTAGTGAGGTGTTATTAGAGAAGGCATAGAAGACATAGCCAAGTCTTTAGGTTGTATGATCCCTTCTCTTTTAGATCCCTTCTCTTTTACTATGAGTATGGGTGTTGATATTATTGTTGTAACACCAAATAACTATAACTCTAATAAAATAAATGGAACGTTTTTTGTATAACCAGATATTACTATGATTGACTTTTAACGTAATTATACAATAATGGAAAATTTTAAAAACATAAAAGTATGAATGTTACACGCAAAGGTCCGGTGATAGTGGTGGTCTCTTGATTATGAGAATTGTAAAAGAGAGGGTGGAGGGGTGGAGTATGGGTAGTAATTATTCTTAGATGTTTTTAATTACTGCAGTGAAAATGAAAATAGAAAAAGAAAATAAAAATGGTAACAAGTCATTTTATATGGGTCAAGAACCACAATAGAAATTAAAAACATAAAACCTTCTATGAAACCAAAATAAAATTATTTATTAAATTTGATATTCTTATAAACCATGACAACCATTTATGAAGTTTTTCGAAACAATAAAATTAAATTAATAGAAAAAAACTATTGTTATAAACAGTGTTCAAAAAGTTGCGTCATGACGCATACCATGACGTGTCATGGCGTGAGGCGCAACTCCGTCGTTAACAAAAGTCTCATGGTGTTGTTGTTAGGCATGACGCATGACAAGGCATGATATGGCACACCATGATGCGTTATGGCTTGTTATGGCGCAAATATTTTTGTTTGAGCTACGGTTTTTTTGTTTTTTGTTATGCCTTTTCTGATCGGGCAAGTATTGTGACTTTTGTTAACTTTATGTTATTAGTTGTTGATATAATAGCTCTAAAAAAAAAAGTTATATTTGATATAAATCTATATTTATGTGGTAAAATAATAATAAATTAATTCAAAATCAGTGACTTGAAAAACATCATGGCTCGTAATGTCTGGCCTTACAACAACGCTAAGTCTCACGCCTTTTAAATCCTTGGTTATAAGGCTGAGGAGAGCGGTGCCCAGTGCACCGAGCTCCACCAGCTCAGCTCCAGCTAAGAAAAGAACAACCGAAGAAGAGAGAAGGGTATAGCTGTCGAGTGGGGGAAAAACGAAGGGAAGAAGGGAGAAAGAAGAAGAAACAATTCGGCACAATTCTACGATAGCCGATTGAAGCTCGGCATATTGAGTCCTCGGCACGGTATTCACAGAGGTTACCGAGCAGTGGCGGACCTATGTAGGGCCTTTGGGGTCCCGGGCCACTGCTCAATTTTCGGCACGCAGCGTAAATTTTTTTTTTTTTTTTTGGTTTTTTTATTAGGTGCACCCGCTTGAAGTACGAGAGACACCCCTACTAAAATAGTCTGGGTCCGCCATTGTTACCGAGCCCACTCCCACCGTAATTAAGAGTGACTTAGTTCCATTGACCATTTTTATTCAAAATAAATAACTAAACAACAAGAAGTCGCACTTGTCTTTTCAACCAGGTTCTTATGGCATTCAATAATTAAGTATTGTAGATTCTATCTTGTATTTTTACTTTTGCTTTAAGGCGTAGAATGGTCCAGACCCTCGGAAGTCGGGAATAAAATTTTACTAGAGTCCTTACATGGTAGGAAAATATAGACCTAAAAGTAAACTAATTGTTCCATTGTCAGTTGTCCTGAACAATGGATGGTTTTTATCCTACTAACATGCTTCGGTCCTACACTATCCCCTTTCCTTCAATTTTTTAGTGTAGCATCTTCAGTTCTACCTTTGAAATATTTCCTCTTAAAAATTGTCAGTGTTCCTTATGACTAAAAGAAGGAGAATCAAATATTAAAAAGGTTTTCAATGTATCTAAATGGCATCAAGTGGTTTTCCTCATTTCAGGTGAATTTCGAAGAAAAGGTGGAAGAGCAGCTTTCGTATCACATTTGCTTTCTTGATTATTGATTTTATGCTCAAGGATTCAGATTCTTCGGCTTCATATGTTCAGTGGATAGGATTAAACTTTGGATTTTATTTTTCTAAAAAATAATCATTAGCTTCAACATCACTCACGTGTTTGTCCTTATGATGCAAAAGTTGGTGTATAGGTCTACCATCCCTATACAATATATATATATATATATATATATATATATATATATATATATATATATATATATATATATATATATATATAAGGGTTATATGGAAAATAAACAATTAGGGCAACACATGTTGGAACCAATGAAAGCATGACAACACATCATTTTGAAATAACTACATAAATAACTTCCATAGTAGATTGCTTATGAATAAAGAAATGGACACGTGTCACTTGATCATTGGTTCCAGCATATGTTGCCCTAATTGTTCATTTTCCATTGAACCTACTTATATATATATATATATATATATATATATATATATATATATATATATATATATACACACACTAGGCGAATGCCCGCGCGTCGCGTGGGATATAAAAAAATATTTTATATTAATATAACTAAATCATTGTTATTAACAATTAAATAATAATTTCTTAAAAAATATAAAAAATGATTTTTAGTATTGTTATTATGTTTAACTATATTAAGAGATATGGTTGGAACTTGAAGTTGTTTTGCATATACAAAGTTATATGATTAAAATAGAAAAAAAAAAAAATTTTAAAAATAAATATATCGTTATTGGTATCTATTAAATAATAATTTCATATTAAATTAAAACGTTTATATTAAATATTATCATTATGTCGAAACTACGATAACAGAGACATCTTTTTATCTATCTTAAATTTTATCATTGTGTACAACATAAGATAATAGAGACATTTTTTATCTTAAATAGTAAAAAAAAATATTTTTTATCATAAATATTACCATAATTATGTAGAACATATGATAATAGTGACGTCTTTTATAAGGTTAAAACTTTAAATTGTATTACATAAAGGGTTGTAAAACTTGGTTAACACAACCAAATACTCGGCATGTTACTTAAACTCGACCTCTAATGGAAGCGAGTTTGCCTAACTCAGCCAGAAGACATTCGAATCCTTATTAAACTCGACCTAAATCTAAAAGATACGATCCAAAATCATTTTCGAAATTCTGAAATTTAGTTGGTCACTTGTCGACAAAGACAATCTCACCAAAGAATACACTCAACGTCCTACAAAGTTAGATGCAAGGAAGATCTCATGGCTTAGTCCCTTTAAAATATTTCACAATCTTTCCTATTTATAGAGGAGAATACATTCTCTTATTTACTTTCACGATCAGTGTGGGATGAAAACATTTTAATTAAACTCATTTCTTTATTTGTCAATAATTTCATTTTGTTAAATAAAATATTAAATAATAAAAATAAAACGTTATCCAGAAAATTTATTGTTCAATAGTTCCATTTTTCAATAATCTCGTAAGTTGCTATAAATAATCAAGTTTTTATTGAATAACTTTTCGTTAAATCCTGAAATCATAAATTTAGTTAGGTACTTAATATAGAAAGTTTGTGTATATGTATTTTCATGATTCAAAATGTCATTATAAATTGAATTCAATTCTAAAATATAACCGAGTATATATTTGGTGCTTTTGAATCAAAGTGATTTTTCAAACAATTATAATTTTATGTTTAGGTAGATTTTTTTTATATTTATATAACATTACGTAAATTATAAGATTATTATAAACAATTTGAATAATCATGGGAGTTTCAAATGTATGTGGTGAAAGAAAAATGCTTCATTTATCGGTCCAAATTGATCAAACTCGGACCGATTCAACTTAACATACCAAACCACATAACGTTTTTTCTATTGAAACTCGCTTTGTATATATTTTGTGTTTTTGAATCAAATTTATTTTTCAACAATTATAATTTTATGTTTAGGTAAGTTATTTATAATATTATTAGAAACAATTTGAAAAATCATGGGAGTTTCAAATATATGTCCTGAAAGGAAAATGCTTCCTTTATCAGTCCAAATTGATCAAACTCAGACCGATTCAACTCAATATACCAAACTACATAACGGTTTTTCAATTGAAACTCTGTTTGAACCTAAAAAATCTTGTTCAAAACCATTTTCGGGATTCTAAACTAAAATGGACAGTTTCCAATAAAGACAATCTCACCAAAGAATACCCTCAACATCCTAAAAAGGTAGGCATAAGGAAGTTCTCATGGTTTGGTCCCTTGAAACATTTCACAACCTTTCCTATTTATAGAAGAGGAAACATTCTCTTGTTTACTCTCACCATCGATGTGGGATGAAGGCATTGTAATAAAACACGCTTTCTTGTTAATAAAAAATTATTCAAGTTATATAGTAAAACGCTATTTCTCTTGTTTACCCTTTCTTTATTGTTTAATAGTTCCATTTTTCTATAATCTCGTAAGTTGCTATCCAAAAAAGTAAGTTCTTATTGAATAATTTTTTGTTCAATTCTAAAATCATAAATTCAGTTAGGTACTTAATATAGAAAACTTGTTTATGTGTATTTTCAAGATTCAAAAGTTCATTATAAAAAGAATTCATTTATAAAATATAATTTGCGTATATATTTTGTGCTTTTGATCAAATCAAATTTTCAAACAATTATAATTTTATTTTTAGGTAGATGTTTTTTTTATATTTATATAACATTATGTAACTTTTTTAAAATATCATTGGAAACAATTTGAAAAATCATGGGAGTTTCAAATATATGTAGTGAAAGGAAAATATTACTTTTATGGTCCAAATAGATCAAACTCGGACCGATTCAACTAAATATACCAAACTACATATTTTTTTCTAGTGAAACCCAGTTTGTATATATTTCGTGCTTTTGAATCGAAGTGATTTTTCAAACTGTTATAATTTTAGGTTTAGGTAGATGCTTTTTTATATTTATATAAAATTATGTAACTTATTTATAATACTATTAGAATTAATTTGAAAAATCATACGAGTTTCAAATGTTTGTTGTGAAAGGAAAATCATTCCTTTATCGGTCTAAATTTATCCAGCTCCGGTTCAACTCAATATACCCAATTACATAATTTTTTTCTAACTGAAACACGGTTTAAACCTAAAAAAATTCAGTTCAAAACCAATTTTGGAATTCTAAAAGTTAACTGGACACTTGCCAATATAGACAATCTCACCAAATAATACCTTCAAAATCCTACAAAGGTAGGCATGAGGAAGTTCTCATGGTTTGGTCCCTTTCAAACATTTGACAACATTTCCTATTTACAGAAAAGGAAACATTCTCTTGTTTACTCTCACCATCGATGTGGGATGAAGACATTGTAATAAAACACCATTTCTTATTTATAGAACATTATTTAACTTATTTATAATATTATTGTAAAGAAATTGAATAGTCATGGGAGTTTCAAATGAATGTGGTGAAAGGAAGTTAAAAAAGGGGGTTTCAAATGCATGAGATTCAAGAAAAAATGCTAGCTTTATAAGTATGTATGATGATTATTAACAATTTGAATAATCATGGGAGTTTCAAATGTATGTGGTGAAGGAAAATGCTTCATTTATCAGTCTAAATTGATCAAACTCAAACCGGTTCATCTTAATATACCAAACTACATAATGTTTTTTTCTATTAAAACCCGGTTTGTATATATATTGTGTTTTTGAATCAAATTTATTTTTCAAACAATTATAATTTTATGTTTAGGTAACTTATCTCTATACTAATAAAAGAGTAGTTTTTTTGCTATATGTCATCATATTAGACATTTTAATTAATGTGTTGCCACTTGTCAATCTATTAGTTTTCCATTTTTAAATTTATTAAACCTCCTCATTAATGTGATTCTATTTTAAATTTTAAATTTTAAATTATTGTTTTCATTAATTCACAAATAAAAAATATCTAATATATATTAAAAAATAATTTTATATATTTATTTGAATCAATGATTATAATTTCACATAACTAATAAAAATATCTCTTAAATTCATAATTTATTTAAAATAACTTATTAATAATTTTGAGTTTTTACTATAAAAGTTTGATTAATTTTATAACCGTGGTTCTACGAGTTATAAACTAATATATATATATATATATATATATATATATATATATATATATATATATATATATATATATAGGGCTAGGTTATTTTCTTTTTTACATTTATTGTGTGCTAGAATGCCCTAATAGGAATTTAGTAAATTAAATAATTATTTAATTAAATAAATATAAATACTAAATGATTTCCATATTTATATGTATATTAAATGATATCCATAGTTATAATTTTCTTTTTATGGAAACTAGTTAAATTCATCATTAATTTCAGGAATAACATTATTTCATAATGAACTCGCATCTAGGTGTTTATATATGAGTTCTTATTTTGTTTCAGGACTCACTCGCTTAAACTACAATAAAGTTGCATGGAATATGAAAAAAGAGAGTGTATTCTACAAGAATATATTCTCATTCTGCTGGAATACACTTTCATTCTTCTATATATGAATTCATTTTGAAAGAATATTATTGTTGACATTAATAACAAATTTAATTAGTTTCCATAAAAATGGGTTATAAGTATGGATAACATTTAATATAAATATAATTAATACTAAATTCCTATTGCACACAATAGATGTGAAAAACATTTGAACCTATATATATATATATATATATATATATATATATATATATATATATATATATCCCTATTCTAATAAATGAATTGTTTTTAATCTCCATTTAACATGTGTCACTCTAATACAACTCTTGATTAATATCATGCCACATGTCAAAGAGATTTATTAGGCAAACACTTCAAAATTCAAATTTACTTTTTTTAATTATATGTTAAATTTGAAGTTATAATAACTTTAAAATTTTAGTATATCTCATATTTAATGATTTATTTAAAGTAATTGATAAATAATTTATGAATTTTTACTTTGAAAATTTAATTTATTTTGTAACCGTGGTTCCCACGGGTTATAAACTAGTTTATAATATTATTAGAAACAATTTGAAAAATCATGGGAGTTTCAAATGTATGTGTTGAAAGGAAAATGCTTCCTTTATCGGTCCAAATTGATCAAACTCAGACTGATTCAACTCAATATACCAAACTACATAACGGTTTTTCAACTGTAACTCTGTTTGAACCTAAAAAAAATCTTGTTCAAAACCATTTTCGGGATTCTAAAACTTAAATGGATAGTTGCCAATAAAGACAATCTCACCAAAGAATACTCTCAACATCCTAAAAAGATAGGCATAAGGAAGTTCTCATGGTTTGGTCCCTTTGAAACATTTCACAACCTTTCCTATTTATAGAAGATGAAACGTTCTTTTGTTTACTTTACCATCGATGTGGGATGAAGACATTGTAATAAAACATTATTCAACTTATTTAGTAAAACGCCCTTTCTCTTGTTTACTCTTTCTTTATTGTTCAATAGTTCCACTTTTCTATAATCTCATAGGTTGTTATCCAAAAGAGTAAGTTCTTATTGAATAGCTTTTTGTTCAATTCTAAAATCATAAATTCAGTTAGGTACTTAATATAGAAAGCTTGTTTATATGTATTTTCAAGATTCAAAAGTTCATTATAAAAAGAATTCATTTATAAAATATAATATGCATATATATTTCGTGCTTTTGATCAAATCGAATTTTCAAACAATTATAATGTTATTTTTAGGTAGATGTTTTTTTATATTTATATAACATTATGTAAATTTTATAAAATATCATTGGAAATAGTTTAAAAAATCATGGGAGTTTCAAATATATGTAGTAAAAGGAAAATGCTTCTTTTATGGTCCAAATAGTTCAAACTTGGACTGATTCAACTAAATATACCAAACTACATATTTTTTTTTTCTAGTGAAACCCGGTTTATATATATTTCGTGCTTTTAAAATCAAAGTAAATTTTAAAACAATTATAATTTTAGGTTTAGGTAGATGCTTTTTTATATTTATATAAAATTATGTAACTTATTCATAATATTATTAGAAATAATTTGAAAAATCATGTGAGTTTCAAATGTTTGTTGTGAAAGGAAAATGATTCCTTTATCGGTCTAAATTGACCCAGCTCTGGTTCACCTCAATATACCCAACTATATAATTTTTTTCTTAACAGAAACATGGTTTAGACCTGAAAAAATTCAGTTCAAAACCATTTTTGGAATTCTAAAAGTTAACTGGAGACTTGCCAATATAGACAATCTCACCAAATAATACCTTCAAAATCCTACAAAGGTAGGCATGAGGAAGTTCTCATGGTTTGGTACCTTTGAAACATTTCACAACATTTCCTATTTATAGAAGAGGAAACATTCTCTTGTTTACTCTCACCATCGATGTGGGATGAAGACATTGTAATAAAACATCATTTCTTATTTATAGAACATTATTTAACTTATTTATAATATTATTGTATAAAAAATTGAAAAGTCATTGGAGTTTCAAATGAATGTGGTGAAAGGAAGTTATAAAAGGGGGTTTCAAATGCATGAGATTCAAGTAAAAATGCTAGCTTTATAAGTATGTATAATAGGCGAATCCCCGCGCGTTGCGCGAGAATAAAATTATATAGTTAAAATAATAACTTTTACGAAATTATTATTTAATATTTCTACTTTGAAATAAAATGTTAGTAGTAAAGCAAACATATAGTTAATATATTAGTTTTATTAAACATTTATATATATATATATATATATATATATATATATATATAAATTACAACACGGTTAGGAATATTGATGTCTCTCTCCTTTGATTTTGACCATAGATGTTTACTTTATTAGCCGTTTTGGTCCTTAAGTGTTGTGGTTCCCTTACATAAATGGTCTATGAATTTTGTTGACCTTGGCACTTTTGGTTCTTATATGAGTTTTACTATTTGCATCCTTATTATTTAGTTTTCTATCATCCATTTTTGTCATAAATTAGATAAATGATTCTGACTTATTAAGAAACCATCAACTTTTGATTTTTTTTAGTTTTTGTTGTTTTAAAAGCACCAATTTTTGGGTTTTTTTTAAACGTCTTGAGAGAAGCTCAATATCACATACTAGTTATAGTTTAACTTTTAAGTCATTGTGATATATACAATTATTTGATAATTTTATAAACCGTTTTAAATTGTGTAAATTATATATCAAATGAATGATAATATAACGGGTAACAAAACGTATGAACAATAATATGAACTGCAGCTTTTAGTAACATAAAAATATAAAAACATCTATTATAACATTTGTATTAAAAAAGATATATATATATATATATATATATAGAGTCAAGATCAAATAAGAAGGAAATTTTTGGTAGGAAGGTAAGAAGTTTTTCTCTACATATTTTTTTCACGAACAAACAAAATGAATCATTAGATGATTCATTTGTAAGATGATTCACAAGAAAAAGTTCTCAAAAAAACATCTCGATGATTCATTTATACAATGATTTTGTTGTTATTCACTAAAATTGTCATAAAAGTGAATTTTTTCTTAATTTACTTAAAAATGAATCATAAAGATGTTTTTTTGGGAATTTTTTCTTGTGAATCATCTTACAAATGAATCATCTAGTGATTCATTTCTATTGTTCGTCAAAAAAATATGTAGAAAAAAAACCTCTTACCTTCCTACCAAAAAAAATTTCTTACCGGATCTATATATATATATATATATATATATATATATATATATATATATATATATATATATATAACAAATAATAAAAAATACGAAAAATGAACACTATAACTTTTAATAACATAAAAATATTAAAACATCTAGTATAACATTTATATTAACTCTTCACATTTAAATCACAAATCTCTTCAAATACATTAATGTTTTTAATGGCAAAACTTTACAACCTTATAAAAGAAAGGAAAATAAAAAGTTATTAATGATTACTAATTAATAATCATAAGTTAAAAACTCTTGAGTTGTAACTAACAAACATACATAAATTAGAAAACTCTTGAGTTGTAGTGTGAGTTTCAAATAAATGCGGTACTTGGAAATGTATATTTATTATTATTATTATTATTATTATTATTATTATTATTATTATTATTATTATTATTATATTCTTCTAAATAATTGGTTTTGATTCATTATTTTAATCCCTTCAATTATTAAACATAAATATATTTAATTATAAATTTATAACATACATAGGTGCATATACATGTTAAACAAATCACATATAATATATATTTTCGTAAATGTCATATGTAATTATTGTCGTAGTAATATGAATAAATTACTTTCATATGAAGAACATATCATGATAAGTCTATCATAATTACATATCAAACGTTCAAAATTATGTTATCTTTTAAATATTGTCTTTTAAATATGCTGTGTAGGATAACCCAACAAAAAAATAATAGAAAATAAAAATAATCAAAATAGAAAAACTACAATCAAATAAATAAGAGCATTGGGTGGTTGAATATATAAATAAGGATGTTACATAAACATACATTTAAATCAAAAGAACAAACTAACATTCGTTAACTTTGCTGAAACAAAAAAACTTATATCCATTTTATGAATCTTCTTTCTTCATTTAGCACCATTCAACCATAGAAACTTGATGACAATTATTCACTAACTTGCAATCAAAATATTTTTCTTGAAAAAGAAAAATCAGAAAGATATTCCAAGCAAAACATCGATGTTTGGAGAGTCACGTTCAAGATTGAGTAATACACACAAATCACATATAAAGATTAAATGAGAAACTGAATATAAAGAAAGAATAGAAAAGCCTCATTTGTTTTGGTTGAAAGAAAAAAATCATATTACAATTACCATCGATACGACATAACCCATTTCTTCAAATCATCATATTTGGATCGTGAATGCTTCAACTATATGAAAACTTTTGAATCATAATATCTTTAAATTCTTCTTACACGTAAGATTTTATATAACACAAAAGATTGGTTAAAAATAAGGGGTTTCAAATGTTTGTGGTTTAAGAAAGTTAAGAAAGAGGGTTTCAAATGCATGAGATTCAAGAAAAAATGTTAGCTTTATAAGTATATATGATATATATATATATATATATATATATAGATAGAGAGAGAGAGAGAGAGAGAAAAGTAAGTTCAATTGAAAAAAATAAAAAATGTTAAGAATTGAGGAATCATTCTCAGTCAATCATTTATTTTTATAACAAAACCGTCCATTGTACCTGCGGAAGGGAGAAACAAACACACATGTGTTTTCAAACAAAACATTTTTCTTAAACTATTTTAATCATTAAGTTAATATATATATATATATATATATATATATATATATATATATATATGTATATATATATATATATATAAACATAGTTTTTTTTTTAATTTTTAAGGAGCTATTTTTATCGATTTTTTGAAATATATCAAAATTTATAATTTTTTATTCTCTATAAATAGATATTCATATTTACATAGTTTAAAAAATATGCATTCACAAAATAAAACTTGGAAAAAATGTGCACATATGAAAGTTATTTTTGACGAAGATATGCCTTTATGAAGTTTGTGCATATATACACTTTGCATGTGTGCATATTTTTTTTGAAATTTTTTTAAGATACAGTTCTATATTGCCTTAAGTTACATTTAAAAAAAATCTCGCGAAAAAGTTCGCAGATAATATGGGTTCACAAAATATCCTATATATATATATATATATATATATATATATATACAGAGAGAGAGAGAGAGAGAGAGAGAGAGAGCTAGGTTCAAATGTTTTCAACAAGTATTGTGTGCCTCTAACAACCAATTAGAATTTAGCAAAAATAAATTCATTAATAAATCAGAAAATGGTATAATAGTAGTCTTGGCTACATTTAATTTTGGTAAATATTTGAAACATTTAATGTCCAGGGAAATTAGTTTGTTAACCCTAGAAAAATACTCACCATTCGTCCTTAAATTGTTTTGTTAATCTTCACCAACGACTCCTTCATGATACCAGGAGAAGAAACCCACCATGTCGACCATCATCAACCAGACACATAATACAAACATGAACCCTAATGGTGCCCAATTCCAATTCACATTGAGCCCTAAACTCTCCATGGTTCGAGCCCTAAAATCTCCACTATCAATCATCAAGTTTCCAGACCCATGACCACAGATAAATTTCTTCTCCAATCAGCCTGTAAGTTTCTTTTTCTTCTAATGAACTAATTTTTTTATTTAATCGATTTTATGTATTTGGGTTTGGATAAATGATTTTGTGAACGCCATTTCTAAGAAGTCGATGAGCAATCTGTTTGGATGTATTTCTTTTCATTTTATTTGTACCAAGTTGGTTAGTTCTTTCTAATTAAGATCTCCCAGTTCTGAAAATTCACTAGTGAAATCTGATATACGTTCTCTTAATTCAAGTTTGGTGTAGCTGCATTTGATTTATGATTATATCAACATCTGTAATTGATTTCTATCAATTTCCCATGATATCATGAATCGTTTTCCTGCTTTCGGTTCAATTTCTAGTGTTATGAAGGTGTTTGGTGTTTAATACAACTTGTTGAAGGTGTTTGACATTGTATTTCACAATAAAGCTAGGACAATTGAATAATGCACAGAAGGTGTTTGATAAATGCATAAGAGATGTTTGAAGCCAAATTCTCAGTAATTGACTAATTCCATATTTAAAACATAGTTTCTAGTAATCTTAGACATGGATTTTGTTATATTCTATGTGTTCTGCCATATTCTTTGTGTTCTACGTACTTTGTCAAAATGTATTCTATGTTTTTTGTATTATGTCATTTCTTGTGAGAATGTTTCTGTCATATAACATGTATTCTGTCAGAATTACACGTAACATATATTTATGTAATATGTATTCTATCATATAACATGTATTTTGCACTCTAAATGTTCAATGAAATGTCTATATATAAGACTTCATCTTTTTTCATTGCAGATTTAGGATTACATGATTGTATTTCATATGTCATACGTATATTGGTTTTTAACATTTTTTTATGATTTCTTTGTCTATTTATAAGGATCATCATCTTTGTTGATACACACCTAGCACCCACATTATTATTCTAACTTTATTAATTGTTTTAGATGAATTTTGGCTTGTTTGATGATAATGCCTAACAAGTTTTTGTTGAAATGCCTGAAAGAGAATCTAACAAATTTAACCTTGTGGTATACACTCTATCAGAATTACTAGCAACACATGTTCTATGTATTTGTTCAAAAAGGTAGTTAATTTATCTGTGTATTATTTTTGTTCAATTTGTGATTTTGAATTCCAATTTCTATTGTCCCTCGTTATTGTATATTTATATTAGCACTAAATACAATACTTTTGAATGTATTCTTTGTATTCTGTCAAAATGTATTCAGCCAAAATAAAATCTATGTATTCTTCCAGAATGTATTCTATGTATTCTATCATATTATATGTATTCTACCAGAATATATAAAGTGATATTTAATTGCAAGTAACATGTTTTTAACCATTATAAGTTTTTGTTGTATTTGTGATAGGAATGGTTGGAAGAATACGTTGAAGACCTAATAGGAATAACTTGAAGAATGAATAAAGTTTGATCATAATCACAATTTAAGAATGCTGTTATTTTATAAGAAATTTATTCATTTTTGTTGATCTTCTTTTAGAATATATATATATATATATATATATATATATATATATATATAATTATATTAAAATGTATAAGGTTTTTAGTCTGTAAAAATATCTATGAATTTGTATTTAACTTTGAATGTATGAGAATATATTAGAATGTTGTTATTTTTCAACCTCGAATTCAAGGTTTTTGTTATTCTTCAATAATATTCTATAGAATAAAATTTTGAAAGAACATCATTCTAACAAAAAAATAATTTGACAGAATAAAATCGGTTATGTTTACAAATTACGTTACAATTAAAATTGAATTAATTAAAAAAATTCGGATTTTTAAAATTAGGGGGATTAATTATCCCTAAAAATCCAAAATTTTCCTTTTATAAATGTAGTTAGTTGTCCAAAATAATTTTTTTGCTAAAAATTGTGTGATTATAGGGTACATGTTATCTCATTGTAGTATCATACACTCTCAAATCATGTCCATTGATTAATTCCATCTGTTGGTCAAGATCTGTGCATTCTGGCACACAATAGTTAGTAAAAACAAAATAATCTAAGCCTATATATATATATATATATATATATATATATATATATATATATATATATATATATATATATATATAAAGGTAGGATTAAATATGGATTACATCAATTATGCGACGTGTGTGGACATGCTATTCTTTGAAAATAACTAAGGTAATGTTAGTTTTTGTCGGCAGATCTTCTTTGACCTCTTTTATTGGCCTCGCGTTCTGCTTACGCAAACATTAGTCTTCATAGACTATTTATTTTTTAGAAGACTACAAACCTAAAAATATGTGTGTCCTCTTCTTGACGTAGACCTAAAAGAGAGTCTTCTAAGATCCTCATTCCTTTTTTGATCATAAAAAGTACCATTTCCATTAAATAAGTTCTATTCAAATGTCTATTTTCTAGACTTCTTCAGACTAGTCATGAACAGTTTCTACTGAATCGGGATCTCATACTAGTACCGTACCAAATTTAAAAATATGTAGCGGTACTTGGTAGTCCAAAATCATGAAATTCGGGTTTTGGTAGGGTTGGTACTGATATTAGTACCAAAAATCAGTACCATTCTTGTTATTGGTACTGATAATGTTAATTCGGTTCGGTATTCGGGATTAAATTTTGATAAAATTCGGTTTTTGGGAAATCGGAAACAATACCGGCCAGTATCGGTTCCGTCCCACGTGCATCCCTAGTTCAGAAATAAAAATATACGTGAATTCATACCATTTTACTTTAATTTTTTTATATTATAATACATTGTTTAAAAAATGACCTAATCATCTTGTTGTTAGTAAAATACCAAAAAATTTAGACAAACACATTAATCATAATATGACTACCCATTTTTTTTAAATGAAAGTGCTATACAATAATACATAATATTGTATCCATATTTGTTAATTATATATAATAAAGCCATAAAAATGTTAAATCAAAAAATGATTTTCTTATAGAAAATATTGACGAAAGGAAAAGGATCGTATGATTCCAATATGGAATCTAATAATTTAATTGAAATTGAAAGGAATTTGATGAAAAACTTCAATGATGTAAAACTAGAACTATTTAAATTTTAGTATTTAAAAACTCTTTTAAGATTAAAATCAGTTTATTTAAGTTTTAGTTTATTTTAGCAGTCTGCAGATTAAAAAAACAAACAAACTTTTTCTTATAGACTGTTGTTAACGTATCCCACTAGTAATACATTGAATATAACCAAGGTTCTAAATAACGTAAGGCGTGACTTGGCGGCAATGTCACGCCTCAAGCTTTTCCGAGCTTTGGTGAGTCATGACGTTTGTAAGGCGTGACTTAAAGCGGAAATTTTCTATATAATTAATATTTTTATATGTATTTTCAGTTATTATTCATTTTATACACATATATGAGTTAAGGCAGCGTTTTGGCAAAGCTTGGCGGCAGGTGCAAGCCTTGGAGTCGTGGCGTGCCATGGCGAGCTTTTTAGAACCTTGAATATAACAGAACCATTATCTTTAGTACGACATAGCTAACAGTCGCAAATCTATCCTACATCCAGACCTGGGCCCTTGCCCTCGCGCTAGGACCCTCTAGCTTGGTGCCCTCGTGCCCAGATCCAATTCCTGATGATAATCACCATTCTATAATAGGACAAAACACAACTAGTCGCCTCCCAGAGAGACACGTGCTGTGCTGTGACAACCCAAATTGTCCCGTTACATTTCCCCGTTACCGTTAACGGAATATTCCACTGTATTAAAAGTTCCGTTAATTAGAGGGCGTCAATTTAATAAACATTCCATTGGGTTACATTTAGCATGCCGTTAAGTCGTGATAAAAGGAAATAAAAAACATGACACACATTTCCATTTATTGGGAAAATGTCAAGTTTTATTATTACGACCACTAAATCGGGTGCGACCAAAAGCCCCGTTTAACGGCAGTATCGGGTAAAATTCCACTAAGCCCCGACTGTGAAACCTATATAAGGGTGAGTGGAGTCCATTGGAGACTTTTTACACTCTCTCTCTATACTCTCTCTCTAGACCCGTTTTCGCCCCGAATCCGCAACCAAACGCTTCCAAATTGTAAGTCCGCTTACCCTAGCCTATTCTAAACATATTGATTCATGTTTATGGACCAAAAATCGGACTTAGAAGCAATGGAAAAGGATTTTACGGCCTAAGCTCCTCCTTAGGCCGTAAACACCTAAAAAGAGGCCAAAATGACCCCCAAATGTCCCTAAAGGCTTGGAAATAAATTAAGGTATTAGCCTAGGAGTGTTTAAACATTAAAACTCAATGATTTAGGGCATAAAAGTGAGTTTACAGCCCAAGCACAAGCTTAGGCCGTAAACCCCTCAAAATTATGTTAAAATGCCTCCAAAACACTCCCAAACCACACTAGGGCTTATCACATAAATTAGGGACTTATTCTCTTGGGTTTAGAGCACTTAAACAATTAAAATAGGAGGATTTATAGGAGTTTACGGCCCAGACATGTGTCAAGGCCGTAAACTCCCCAAACCAAGCCAAAATGTTGGTTTTGTCCCCCCAAATGAGCTTAGACATTTACCATAAAATACTAGGAAGGATTTAAGGCTTTAAAAACATGAAATGGAGGGGTAAAGAGGAGTTTATGGCCCAAGCTAGTGTCTAGGCCGTAAACTCCCCAAAACCCACTCAAATGTTGGTTTTAATCACCCAAAATGGCATCAAACATCATAGAAAAATTCTAGAAAGGCAATAGGGACTTTAAACTTCACAAATCACTAAGGGTGAGAGTTTACGGCCGTAAACTCCCTTGGGAGAGTTCTTAGGCCATAAACTCCTATAAAATGCCCTTAGGAGCCTCAAATCCACTCATGACTTTTGGGAAAAGTGCTTAGAATAAATCAATGAGCAAGCTAGAAGCATAAAACACCAAGGAATAGGACCTTAGGAGTTTACGGCTGTAAACTCCCTTAGGTTGGGCCGTAAACTCCTTGTTTGGTCCATGTTAATGCTTTAAGTCCATTTACACACTTGATATTTGAGTTTAGCAAAGTTCCACAACTGATAAGAGACCTTTATCACCCTTAAACGCTACCTGGGACCCCAAACACTCAACCAAAAGTGTTTTCCGCTCCTTTGAGTGTGTATAATTGTTTTATTAGTATATTATATGCTAATTGTATGTGAACATATGTTATCATATGTTAAAATAGGTCCTTGTGTGTGTTCAAGTCCTTGCGTGACCCCGAACGCCCAAACGACACTTTCGTCGGACCTACTTACACCAGGTGAGTTCATACCCCTGAATGAACCTTTTAAATGCTTTAAATGTTTTCATAGGGGGGATTACAAGTTAAACATGCCAGTTATTATGTCAATCACATGTGATTGATAACCCGCATGCACAAGATTTTACCACTCTTTACACTGTTTTATCGAGTAGGACACTATAAGGATTTTTACTTGTTTTTAAAACTTTCACTTACACTGATTTATCCAAATTCAATCTAAACTGGTTTATGAAAGACTTCCAAGGAATTTTAAACATATTTTACGAAAGGATACAATTTGTGAAATTTTCTGTTCATAAAGGATTTTCATCAAAAAAATTCCCTTTTTCGATGTATATTTTTACGTGTTAATTATTGCGCTTCGCTTATACTTATTTTATACTCCTACTCTGTAATGCTTTCGCTTATACCTGATGACGCTTATACTTATTCACGCTCTTACTTAGCGATGCGATTCTTCTTCATTTATACTTGATAACAACTCTACTTCACTTATACTTGATACGCTTTTGCTTCACTTATTGTCGCCTCTATTTCATGATACGCTTATACTTGTTCGACACTTCTACTTCACTTGCGACCGCTTCTACTTTACTTGATAGACACTTCTACTTCACAAGGATCACTTCTACTTGAAACGCACTCAGTCTTAGTTAGATGTATGTCCGTACTTATATAAGTATATATAAGTAATGATTGAAAGACTCAGGAAGGCTCGTCTGCCCTATTTCCTTTTCTTCGTTGAGATGTGGTCTGGTGGGATCGGGTAGCCGTCCGAAGGTCGTTTGGTTCATTAGTTATATACTATGTATATGAGTATGGACATACAGGAAATTCTCTAGTCGAGTCAGTTAAGAGTCTCTACCTCTATTCTATACTTACTTAGAAACACACTACCCACTGTTTGGAAGTCTCTACCTCTAGTATATCACTTTCATTAGAAACCCACTATTTGGGATGCATCTTCAGGACACGGCCTTCTCCGTCGTCTAGTTGGTAACCAGAGTCTCCTGTAGGGAGAGCAGACATTGTGTGTATAGATCTATACGGGATTGACACCCTCGCACCCTGACTGCTAGCTACAGTCCACGGCTCACCAAGCCAAGGGGTGACAAATGTCACATTATATAGATGCTTGTAGGGCGTCTGGAACTCTAGTCAGTATGGTTACGAGTATCCTGGGTTACCTTATAATTCATGGCTTTAAGGTAACGGTATTTTCATCAGCAATTTACACTGTATGCTAATGTCACTTTCAGAGTCACACTGTTTTGACCTTGCTAGACGTATCTTTCATTTGATACTGTCTGGGGTCTGTAGTCTCTGTTTTGACCTTGCTAGAAGTATCTTTCATTTGATACTGTCTGGGGTCTGTAGTCTCTGTTTTGACCTTGCTAGACGTATCTTTCATTTGATACTGTATGGGGTCTGTAGTCCTTGTTTTACCTTGTGATATGTACCTTTCATTTGGTATCATTTTCGGTCTATATTCATTGTTCTAGACCTTACCAGCTGTACCTTTCATTTGGTACCTTTTGGGGTCTGTGTCTCCCCTTTGTTAGATTGAACCAGGCCTGTCGTTAGTTCGATACCTTCCTGGAGTCTATGATTCTTTTCCTTAGTCAGCAGTCCTCACTGCTGAGGCATATGTTATTCCCTGATGTCTCTTGCTTTCTTTAATATTCAAATTCAATATTTTGATAATAATAGCAATTGAGGGAAAACTACCTTTGACCACATTACACTGAACAGTCTTGGTAGAAGGCTGCTTTATTTAAAGAAAATATAGGATTTTCTGGAAAGAACACTAATGCACTGAAACCACTTAAACTACTACTTATTAAAGTTATTTGACTAAATGACACTAAATACTTATGAACTCACCAGCATTTGTAAAAATGCTGATACTCGCTTTTCAAATAACTTGTAATCTCAGGTCAGCAATTAGACAGGTACATCCCCCGGAGCTGCTGATGAAGATGGCTTAAGTACCTTGCTGCACTTTATATATTTTGCTTGTATTACTTTGATACAATGTAATGTAACCATGTAAAAATTATTACTATTAATGCAATGTATTGTTGTACTTTGATTACTATATGCATGTGTTGTGATACTTGACATGACGTCATCCACCCCAGAACGTTTCCGCCGTTCCGGTTTTGGGGTGTGACAGATTGGTATCAGAGCATTGTTTATAGTGAGCTAAGTATATCAATTCATAAAAGATATACAACCTATAAACACAATGGGATAAAACACACTGACCTAGAATTATACTTTAAAATATAACCATATTTTACCAAAGTATAATAACATCCATAATCTAAACACTCGAACAAAAGTATCACAAGAAGAGCAATAATAAAAGTCTTCGGATGTTGAGCACTACAGTCAAACCTGGGCAGTTATGTAATCGTAAGCTGGGATAAATGTAACCTGATCAACTACATTTATCCGAGATGCGATGAACGTGTGCTCGGGAGTGATAGTGGTGTGCAGCAGGTCTGAAACTTACCAACTAGGAATGCCAGAGCCAAACATAAAGTTAAAATAATATAGGAGTATTTTAGAACGCTAAAAGATCCACACTAATCCCAGAAAGAAATTTAGAAGATAAGAAAACAAACAAGAGTTAAAATACCATATGGGTATTTTAGGAAACATAAACAACCTTGCGTGAATAACTAAAAAGATCCTTGTTGATATACCTACAACTACAGAGGGTGTACTCCCAAGGTTATATATAATAAGGATCCCATAGGCTAAGAATGTGTGGTTTCGCTCTACTTCCTTTTCCTTGTTTGTATGTGGATTCTGAGTAGCACCACATATTCGAAGGCCTATCGGATCTAAGTTATATATGATTTGTATACCCTGTGTAATTGTAGCAGGACTCGATAGGGATCATAAAGTGAAATGTTAATAATCTCTTAGGATTCTTTAGACATTTCCATTCTCGCGCGAACCCTGCAGAAAACCCTACCCACTACAGTGCTTGACAGAAGGGTTGATTCCGACCCCCGAAGAAGTTCATTGAGAAGATTTCATGTTCGGAAATAAATGAACTGGGTCGAGACTATTGAATGCACCAAGTGCCTATATTCTTTTAGGGACAGTGGTGAGAGATTCGCCTAAACTTCGGAGATTCCCAGTCATCCATCAGGAAGTGATGACACTCACAGTTGGAATCAGAAGGAAGGCGGAGTAGAAATTCAATATGTCCATACAAGAAGAGAACCCTAGGAAACTACTCGAAGGAAGCCAATGCCGATTCCAGTCAAAGATACGAGGCAGACCGAGGGAGCCAGTACATGGAACCCGGGAATTGTCTTTTCCTCGTATTCGTCACGATAATTCACCCTTAAAATAATGCAATTTAGTGGGTTAGTGGTTACACTACTCACGCTATGTGTTAGGTAAATCGTCGTTTCCCGTTGCCAGATACACGATTAGGGCGGATCCCCACATCTCTATTGAGAGAATTTTAGCTATCTGCCCTTGTGAGCCTCTCTTTCCACGATTTCGTTCCGAACCGTTCTCAAATCTCTCCAGGACGGAGAGTGAAACCTTTCCCAGTATAAAGGCAACTTAGTAGGAACGACTCGCATCTTATGGCCTTTTCCGATACTCATACACCTACCTTGAATTCCAGGACTACATCATAGGGATGTAGGTCGACACTCAGACAACTAGTACCCGAGGCATGGGATAAATATTATGCCTAACACATTCAGGACAGAAATGTCCAGGTTTAGCTATCGCCTCTTATCATCTTGTATTCCTTTTTGTGTAGGAAAACCATGCCACCGAAGAAGCGCAATCAATCCACAAACAAGAAACCTACTCTCTTATTCGATGAAGCTACGTTCCAAGCTGCGGTCTCAGCAGCCGTAGCAGCTGTCATGGCTCACCTAAATGCTAACACCGCCAATGTTAGCAAGGGCCCTGTCGGGAATCCCGATCCTGACAATGGACAACAGAAACCAATACCTCCATGCCCAGCCACCCAAGAACCTCAAACGAATCCCCTAAAGAGAAAACTCAAGATGGAGGAGGGAAGTACCTCAGCCCAAGGACCCTCCGAAGGGCAACTAGCGGAAGCAACTCCTGCCAACCCTTCCCTCCCGACTTCAAGTAGACCATATCTAGGAGACCTTCCCCACCGCGGCAAGTGCAGCTACCATCATCATGGTGTCTGTCGGGAATTCCACTGTATCAGATGCAACAGGAAGGGGCACACCTCCCGTACTTGCAGAGCCCCGGTGGAGTTTATTGCACCAACCACTAGCGCAGCAGCCAACATAGTTTGTCACCGATGTGGTGAAAAGGGACACTTCAAAAGGGATTGCCCAACTGAAAGAAACAACAAAGGCACGGGAGGAGCCTAACTCTACCATTTAGGAGGAAACTTCAAGGAACTCGGTAGATTTTTGGTACGTCTCTTGATCTTGGATAACCAAACTAAGAACAATAAAAGACTAATTCAAATATAAATTCTTTCCAGTAAGGCGAAAGTCGCAGCATTGTTATCAAATTTAAAATTCATTAGGTAAAACTATAGTGGCTAAACATATACGTTACGGCCATGTACATTTAAGATGGACAGACCTAGAGTGAGCGAATGCCGCCTCATTTCCTGTTCCTCGTTTGGTTGTGGATTTAGGGCGGGGTCGCTCAGTCAACAGTCCTCCCCACCTTAAATATACATGACTAGTATATGTGAGGCGATTATAGAAGTGCCTCGTGAGAATCCATTCAAGAAAAGATACTCTATTCGGAAACACTTAGAACTCCCTATAGTTCCGCGTCGACTCTATCGGTCCAAGGATCCGCGGTAGCGATACATAGGACGAAACCCGAGAGGCCTAGAACTAGTGTGCCTGTTCGGCACATGACTCTATCGATCTTCACTTTACATCATGTCGGAGTATGCCAACTTCGACGACTCTATTGATCATGGTTTGACTTTGTGCAACCGTGTGTATATCCTTAAGTGCTGTGCAAAAAGAACTTTCTCTGAAACCTTGTCGGCAAATAAAGGTTCTCCCGAACCTAAACCTAACACAAATAATCAAACTTAATGCAATCCGTCAATCGTCCCACTTATCTCAAACCTCCCGAAGTACCCAAGAGAGGGTACCCCGCGCTGTTGACCGACCCCTCGTCGTTAGATAAACACTGAAGCAAAGGAAACTGTAGAAACTTCACTAGACGACAACCATTCGAGGCATACCCCTTAGAATCCCCTGAAAGACCTTCGCACCTCGCACAATAGGTTCGTGAATCCAGAGAATAGAAATCATGAGGCTGACCACTATAACCAGGTATATGCGGGCATACACCAAGTATTGGCGGTTAAGCCGAGCATGAGCTCTACCACGGACCTCTTCGCAAAACACTTTCCCCCTATTCCATATCATAAGAGTCGGAGTCAAGAGAATCACTATGGGTTAAACTAGTAAAGTTCCGAGTGATGAGACCCTATACTCACTAGAATCGACCTAGACCAAGGAAACTCAGAACCTTCGGGAGAGTAGTTGCAGTAGATGCTCACACTACTCATGCACCTCGTCCACCCAGTTATAGACAAGTGGTGCTTATCATCCTCCAACCTCTCGCAAGGAGGAAATCGTCGTCGCCCTGTAGACGATGAATTATATTTTCCGAAGTGAACACTAAGATACCGAGAACGACAGGATAACCTTCACAGCCAAGAATACTTGGTAAAGTGCGAACGTAGTTGCGTTAAGCCTCATACCCTAATCCCGAAGAGGTTATAGACTTGACACCAGTCCTGGTGTTAGTCGAAGGGTTATGCAGGAGCATGCACTTTCCAAACTAGAATAAACCACAGTCTTAGAGATTCCTTGGACTAATAGGTGTTCCACGAATACTATCTCACGCAGAGATAGTAGAACCACCTCCCGAGATAGTCCAACACTTTTCTGGTGAAACCCTATCTCCCCGACCCTCAGGGTTTCCGTATCTAAAGGTTCGTTAGTGCAGGTCCGTTTTGCACAAGCTTGAGATAGACACTGTACAGCAAATAGATGACCATAGTCACGCCACCCACTCGACGATCTAGAAAGCCTCTATCAGCCATATGG
Source organism: Lactuca serriola (assembly GCF_051521515.1). NCBI lineage: Eukaryota > Viridiplantae > Streptophyta > Magnoliopsida > Asterales > Asteraceae > Lactuca > Lactuca serriola. Next base: position 99,241,975 of record NC_136414.1, read on the forward strand.
CAGAAAACACGAAACTGAAGACCACTTGAGATTCCTAAAAACCAACCTGAAGGACTACACTACCAGTACGAGAGAGAACGTTAGGAACTTCGAAATGGCGATCACGCCGGTGATGATCTTGCCATAGAAGTACAGTATGTTCTAAGTACTGAAAATCTCTACCCTTCCGAGAGCGTAGGACCATCCGAAAATCCTCATGGAGACAGGGTCCAACCCTTTTCAGGCCGCTACTACCTTCGGATATGCCACAAGATTCACACCCGATCAATCCACCTCTTGGACTTGATACGTGATTTTCCCGACAACCCTCTTTGTACCTCAATCATCTTGATAGAATCTATTGAGAACTCTAACCCTATAGATACACCTGTTAGAACCCACTAGTTATCTAGACGGAATCCGCATCCCGTACATAAAGGTCTGTCGGAATGACAAACACTGACTGGAGTTCACTTGGGATTGCGAGGACAACCGTATAGGAAGTACCCTCTTACCTCTACTTGGCCATTCATACCTACTTCCTTGCCTAGACCTGAATTTCGGGACGAAATTCCCTCAAACGGGGGGATGATGTGACAACCCAAATTGTCCTGTTACATTTCCCCGTTACCGTTAACGGAATATTCCACTGTATTAAAAGTTCCGTTAATTAGAGGGCGTCAATTTAATAAACATTCCATTGGGTTACATTTAGCATGCCGTTAAGTCGTGATAAAAGGAAATAAAAACACAGGACACACATTTCCATTTATTGGGAAAATGTCAAGTTTTATTATTACGACCACTAAATCGGGTGCGACCAAAAGCCCCGTTTAACGGCAATATCGGGTAAAATTCCACTAAGCCCCGACTGTGAAACCTATATAAGGGTGAGTGGAGTCCATTGGAGACTTTTTACACTCTCTCTCTATACTCTCTCTCTAGACCCGTTTTCGCCCCGAATCCGCAACCAAACGCTTCCAAATTGTAAGTCCGCTTACCCTAGCCTATTCTAAACATATTGATTCATGTTTATGGACCAAAAATCGGACTTAGAAGCAATGGAAAAGGATTTTACGGCCTAAGCTCCTCCTTAGGCCGTAAACACCTAAAAAGAGGCCAAAATGACCCCCAAATGTCCCTAAAGGCTTGGAAATAAATTAAGGTATTAGCCTAGGAGTATTTAAACATTAAAACTCAATGATTTAGGGCATAAAAGTGAGTTTACGGCCCAAGCACAAGCTTAGGCCGTAAACCCCTCAAAACTATGTTAAAATGCCTCCAAAACACTCCCAAACCACACTAGGGCTTATCACATAAATTAGGGACTTATTCTCTTGGTTTTAGAGCACTTAAACAATTAAAATAGGAGGATTTATAGGAGTTTACGGCCCAGACATGTGTCCAGGCCGTAAACTCCCCAAACCAAGCCAAAATGTTGCTTTTGTCCCCCCAAATGACCTTAGACATTTACCATAAAATACTAGGAATGATTTAAGGCTTTAAAAAGATGAAATGGAGGAGTAAAGAGGAGTTTATGGCCCAAGCTAGTGTCTAGGCCGTAAACTCCCCAAAACCCACTCAAATGTTGGTTTTAATCACCCAAAATAGCATCAAACATCATAGAAAAATTCTAGAAAGGCAATAGGGACTTTAAACTTCACAAATCACTAAGGGTGAGAGTTTACGGCCGTAAACTCCCTTGGGAGAGTTCTTAGGCCGTAAACTCCTATAAAATGCCCTTAGGAGCCTCAAATCCACTCATGACTTTTGGGAAAAGTGCTTAGAATAAATCAATGAGTAAGCTAGAAGCATAAAACACCAAGGAATAGGACCTTGGGAGTTTACGGATGTAAAATCCCTTAGGTTGGGCCGTAAACTCCTTGTTTGGTCCATGTTAATGCTTTAAGTCCATTTACACACTTGATATTTGAGTTTAGAAAAGTTCCACAACTGATAAGAGACCTTTAGCACCCTTAAACGCTACCTGGGACCCCAAACACTCAACCAAAAGTGTTTTCCGCTCCTTTGAGTGTGTATAATTGTTTTATTAGTATATTATATGCTAATTGTATGTGAACGTATGTTATCATATGTTAAAATAGGTCCTTGTGTGTGTTCAAGTCCTTGCGTGACCCCGAACGCCCAAACGACACTTTCGTCGGACCTACTTACACCAGGTGAGTTCATACCCCTGAATGAACCTTTTAAATGCTTTAAATGTTTTCATAGGGGGGGATTACAAGTTAAACATGCCAGTTATTATGTCAATCACATGTGATTGATAACCCGCATGCACAAGATTTTACCACTCTTTACATTGTTTTATCGAGTAGGACACTATAAGGATTTTTACTTGTTTTTAAAACTTTAACTTACACTGATTTATCCAAATTCAATCTAAACTGGTTTATGAAAGACTTCCAAGGAATTTTAAACATATTTTACGAAAGGATACAATTTGTGAAATTTTCTGTTCATAAACGATTTTCATCAAAAAAAATTCCCTTTTTCGATGTATATTTTTACGTGTTAATTATTGCGCTTCGCTTATACTTATTTTATACTCCTACTCTGTAATGCTTTCGCTTATACCTGATGACGCTTATACTTATTCACGCTCTTACTTAGCGATGCGATTCTTCTTCACTTATACTTGATAACAACTCTACTTCACTTATACTTGATATGCTTTTGCTTCACTTATTGTCGCCTCTATTTCATGATACGCTTATACTTGTTCGACACTTCTACTTCACTTGCGACCGCTTCTACTTTACTTGATAGACACTTCTACTTCACAAGGATCACTTCTACTTGAAACGCACTCAGTCTTAGTTAGATGTATGTCCGTACTTATATAAGTATATAAAAGTAATGATTGAAAGACTCAGGAAGGCTCGTCTGCCCTATTTCCTTTTCTTCGTTGAGATGTGGTCTGGTGGGATCGGGTAGCCGTCCGAAGGTCGTTTGGTTCATTAGTTATATACTATGTATATGAGTATGGACATACAGGAAATTCTCTAGTCGAGTTAGTTAAGAGTCTCTACCTCTATTCTACACTTACGTAGAAACACACTACCCACTGTTTGGAAGTCTCTGCCTCTAGTATATCACTTTCATTAGAAACCCACTATTTGGGATGCATCTTCAGGACACAGCCTTCTCCGTCCTCTAGTTGGTAACTAGAGTCTCCTGTAGGGAGAGCGGACATTGTGTGTATAGATCTATACGGGATTGACACCCCCGCACCCTGACTGCTAGCTACAGTCCACGGCTCACCAAGCCAAGGGGTGACAAATGTCACATTATACAAATGCTTGTAGGGCGTTTGGAACTCTAGTCAGTATGGTTACGAGTATCCTGGGTTACCTTATAATTCATGGCTTTAAGGTAACGGTATTTTCGTCAGCAATTTACACTGTATGCTGATGTCACTTTCAGAGTCACACTGTTTTGACCTTGCTAGACGTATCTTTCATTTGATACTGTCTGGGGTCTGTAGTCTCTGTTTTGACCTTGCTAGACGTATCTTTCATTTGATACTGTCTGGGGTCTGTAGTCTCTGTTTTGACCTTGCTAGACGTATCTTTCATTTGATATTGTCTGGGGTTTGTAGTCCTTGTTTTACCTTGCGAGATGTACCTTTCATTTGTATCGTTTTCGGTCTATATTCACTGTTCTAGACCTTACCAGCTGTACCTTTCATTTGGTACCTTTTGGGGTCTGTGTCTCCCTTTTGTTAGATTGAACCAGGCGTGTCGTTAGTTCGATACCTTCCTGGAGTCTATGATTCTTTGCCTTAGTCAGCAGTCCTCACTGTTGAGGCATATGTTATTCCCTGATGTCTCTTGCTTTCTTTAATAATCAAATTCAATATTTTGATAATAATAGCAATTGAGGGAAAACTACCTTTGACCACATTACACTGAACAATCTTGGTAGAAGGCTGCTTTATTTAAAGAAAATATAGGATTTTCTGGAAAGAACACTGATGCACTGAAACCACTTAAACTACTACTTATTAAAGTTATTTGACTAAATGACACTAAATACTTATGAACTCACCAGCATTTGTAAAAATGTTGATACTCGCTTTTCAAATAACTTGTAATCTCAGGTCAGCAATTAGACAGGTACATCCCCCAGAGCTGCTGATGAAGATGGCTTAAGTACCTTGTTGCACTTTATATATTTTGCTTGTATTACTTTGATACAATGTAATGTAACCATGTAAAAATTATTACTATTAATGCAATGTATTGTTGTACTTTGATTACTATATGCATGTGTTGTGATACTTGACATGACGTCATCCACCCCAGAACGTTTCCGCCGTTCCGGTTTTGGGGTGTGACATGTGCCAAAGACGATATCCTCTATTTACTTTGCACCAATAGCAGATGGCCACTTGTGGTGCACGATCCTCCAATGGGACTCCACCACGTCCTGTCGGCCTAGACGACAAAAGCACTGTTGGAATCGTGTACAGGCAACAACATGTATAAAAGGATCTTTCTTTTCTAGAAGAAGGGATCACTTTCTCTCCATCAAAACCCTAATTACCTGATCCTCAAACACACACTAACTAGACCGTCGGAGATTCGTCCCAGGACCCCCTCCCAGAAGTTGACTGCCGTTATCTCTTCATTGATGTGATTACAGGACTCTGCTCAACTAGGATCAGCAAGAGATGATGTTAAGTCCAAGACTCATATTACAACATTTGGCGCCATCTGGGAGTGTACTCAGAGCTACACAACCTTGATACGACTCTAGACGTTGCCGATGATGGGAAAGGAGCCTACAATGTCCGACGAAGGAAAAAAGAGTCCACTCAGCTCAATTTCGTCGCTCAACGGAACACAACCATCTGCGTCGTATGGACAAGCGTCCACCTACACACCAACAACATAGACATCATGTCTACTAATGGGAACCGCAGCGGCAGCAATCTCCGCCCTATGACAACCGTCACACATCACAACAAAGCAACTGGTTACAACCACAACTGCAGCGCCTCAATCGACATCGACTCAACATTTCCAACCACTAATCCAACAGTCACAACTGTCGACTCAGCAGTTACAAATGGTGGTTTCTTAGCCACAATCGCTACTGTAGCAGGTGGGGACGAAAACTTGATCCCCATGAACCATATTGTCTTTCGCACAACACCAAAAGTCAAGCTATCAGTTCTCTTCAATAGCATGCATGTCGCATATTCCGTTGTTCACTCAAAAGCCTCCAATGCTCAACCCCTACATCCAACAGTTACAGGGATCCTTTCCCCACGAAAAATCGTCGCAAGAATCCAATCCTCAATCGTCATCGCCGCAGCTGCTCAATTCCCATGCTCAATAGTTGCATGGTCCAAACCTGTACACGCTTCAACAACCAGGATCAAGCTCACTGTTGCAGCAAAGCAGGCAATCAAGCTCACTGCAGCAACCGTACATCTTGCAAGCAACGATATATAACCAAGCATACAGGAACCTATATTACGCTCAACAATTTATGATATATGGTGGTTTTCCATATCCATATGTGCAAAAGCTGATGAGAAGCACAAGCTTACATTTCTGCCAGGAGCTCTTGTAGTATAAGATCTTACACTCGACGATGATTCTAAACATCCCCAAGTATGATGGTACAACTAATCTTGACGAGCATATCGACACTTATGAGTGGACGATGACGTTGTTGAGGATGGACAAATACTTTGTTTGCATGTATTTCCCTGTTACACTTTCGGCAAACGCAGGAAAATGGTTCAAGGCACTGTGACCGGGTAACATCTTTGGTTTCGAGCAGTTATGATACCATTTCCTCAATAATTTTATGCAACTAAGGAAGGGCCAGGGAGATGCGAACTCAATAATGGCATGCAAGCAAAAGGAAGGAGAGTCGATACGTGTGTATTACGACAAATTCACTCTTGCGACAGTCAACATCCCGGGCCATGAGGAGTTCCATGTAACTAGTGCCTTCGCCTAAGGTCTAATCCATAGCCTTTTTTCGAAAACGATGTAGGGGGCACCACAAGCATAACCGGCACTCGCAGCACCCATCCTGTAGATATCATCTGTTTGGAAAAGACGAGCACCGGGGCCACTGAATTGACGTCCATGCCATCGAGAAAACTCCTTCGAAGATGGAAAAAGAAAAGGGAAGGTACACTGATTATCACAAGAGCAAAACTCATGATACCGATGAGTGCACGGTGATGAAGAAAGAGATTGAAGAAAAGTAGCTAAAAGGCGACCTCTCTGACATCGAGAAGGACCTGAGATCCATGTTAGATGTCGATCAGAAGAATGCTCGAGGTCAGAAAGATGCAGGCAAGTGAATGCTCAAGGTCAGAAAGATGCAGGAAAGCGCCCAAAGAAAAAAGAGTGACATTTTCACCATCTCCAGGCCACGCAAGAGTGGCGAGCACCACAAAGCAAAGGATGGAACCGAGGTATTATCTGGAAACATAATTAATATCAAATTTGTGATTGATGACCCAAGACCACCAAATTAGGATCCTGGGGATCCACTTCTGATCACTTCATACATACTCCAAACGCAAGTTCACCATGTCTACATAGACAATGGTAGCAACACAAAAGCTGAAACTAGTTTCCCACTTTATGCACTATTCCAAGGTTTTCTCATGGTAACCGGAGGACATGATAGTAGTCGACCACAAGGTCATCCAGCATATCCAAAATATTCTTCCGGGAAGCACCACCATTAAGAATAAAGGAGTGGCCAAGAGGATGATAGAAGTAAGGAAATCAACACAGAGGTGGCAAAGCTAATGGACGCAGACATCCTCAAGGAGAAAAAATTTCCTACCTGGATGGCAAACCCAATAATGGTAAAGATGCACGAGAGATCATGGCGGATGTACATTGACAATTCTTATTTGAACAACGTCTCTACAAAGGATCATTACCTCCTCCCGGAGATACACCAAGAAGGTTGAATCTTTAGAAGGATTCCAATTCAAGTTCTTTCACGATGCCTATAAGGGCTACCATCAAGTTCAAATGAAAAAAATGAGGAGAAAATGGCGTTTCATACCGATTGAGGCACCTTCTGCTACCGGAAAATGTCATCCAGTCTCAAGAATATCGGGACAAATTGATGGGTTTTGAGCATTCTAACACTCCTATGGTATGCATGCAATGCTAGAAACATTAGATCTATGTTTTCTCTATTATACATGCAAACTTTCATTTTTCCAAGGTTTCCTCCTAACTAGCATATCGTGGGGTATTTGTAATACAAAATTCTAGTAGAGTGACATACCTTTCTTGTAGCTTTGATTCCTTAAGATTTTGTGAGCATAACACCCCAAATATGATCCCTCAAATGCTTCACACAACACCACCAACAATTGGAATAACTTGAGAGAAGATTATATTGTACCAAAATCGGCTAGCCCTCACTTGTGTATCCTTAAGTGCCCAGTTTTCTAGTATGAGGCTTATTTATACAGTGTGCTCAATAGGGTTACACCATGTAACTCATAACTTTCCACATTCCTCATGATCCATGGGTTATTACCTCGATGGAGTATCCATGGGTCACCACATGGGTTTAGCCCAACATGAAGAACTATGGATCATAAGCCCACTATATAAGAATGAATGATTTACCAAATCAATCCCCATTTATTTAACTAGTCTCTTTTGATCAAAAAATTAATTCCAAAATAATTCTTGATCAATAATAATTAAATAATTTATATTAATATATCAGAACTTGTAATATATTAATACACCATAAATATCATCTTCTCACAAAAGTCTATCCAAATTGTTCCGATGCCATGCAACCCAAATGGACCATGCTAAATCAGGTCAAGTACATACCAAATATAGTTATGGGCTTAAACACCTTATCCATCAGTCTCCCACTTGGATAAGTATAATAACTATAGTTGCAAGTACGACTTCAGGATCCGACCAGCAATCGTAGCTTTTAATAGTCTCGTGGAACTAAGGTATGTCATTTTAGATAAGTGATCATATAATCCTATGTTCAAGATATCAGATGGACAAATACATCGAACAACATCGTACTTTTCTGTCTCGGAGTTTGTTTCCCGATTTCCGATTTTTTTGACATAGAACTTAATCGAACATATCAATTCAGTTCTTATCGGGCCCGACACATAAGTCAAAACAAAATCATCAAGGGGCCCAAGATATCTCCTTTAATCTACCAAGGACTAAAAGGAACAAATAAAGTTCGACTCATATGCTTGTACTAACTAGTTATCAAATTTGTACACAACAGCACGTTTTATAACATCAAGTTACTGATGCGTTTTCGTACTATCAGTATACAACCAACTCATAGTCAACAACTCATATCTCTTGGTTTGAAGACTTATATGATATTACTGTCTCACGATCACTTGAGATAAATTCCATGAAGTGATACAAGTGAGCGTGGGTTGAATCCAATACTCAGAACTTATGAGAACTCATGAATGTTGCACCTACAATTGCTATGTCTAATACAATTCAAACAAATCTACAACCTCAATTCATGACAGTCTTATTTCAATACCTACTTCCAAAGTATGATCGACTGTGGATAGTTCGAATAATATAATTATTATGGAAGTCAAAACATGCAAAATGAAACAATAGTAAATGATTGACACAAGATAGTACCATACTAGTAAATAAAAACACCTTTTATTTAAACATCAAATGTCAATTACATTTCAACTATTACAAGTTTCGAAAGCTATCTAATTAAAAAAACTAATATCATCCTTCAGCCAAATGCGCCTCGCATGCTGTAAATGCTTAACCCTACACAATCCCTTTGTGAGGGGATTTGTTGGGTTGTCATTCGATGACAACCTCTTTGCCACGAGGAGTCCTTCTTCTATTCGATGTCTAATGAAGTGATATTTTCTGTCAATGTGCCTGGATCTTCCTTGATACCTTGGTTCCTTGGCTAAGGCAACTGCACTCTCGTTATCACAAAAAATCTCTATAGGCTCCTTTATAGTTGGTACAACCCCAAGGTCTCTAATGAAGTTCTTCAGCCATATTGCCTCCTTTGCCGCCTCGCTTGCTGCTATGTACTCTGATTCGCAAGTTGAATCAGCTACTGTCTCCTGCTTGGAACTTTTACAAGTAATTTCTCTTCCATTTAGAGTAAAGACCCAGCCCGATAGAGAGTGGAAATTATCCTTGTCAGTCTGAAAGCTGGCATCACTATACCCCACTACTCTCAAGTCATCACTCCCACCAAGGGTAAGGACCCAATCCTTAGAGCTCTGCAGCTACTTGAGAATATTCTTTACCGCAGTCCAGTAAGCCTTGCCAGGATTCCCTTGATATCTGCTAACTATGTTCAAAGTAAAGGCCACATCAGGGCAAGTACAAGTCATAGCATACATGATCAAGCCTATAGCGGAATCATATGGTACTCGAATCATCTCTGCTATCTCATTTTCTGTACTCGGGCTCTGAATCTTACTCAATTTGGCATTACTCTGGATCAGTAAGTCACCTTTCTTGGAATCCTGCATGCTAAATCTTTTTAACACCTTATCCAAGTAGGTACTTTCACTAAGTCCAATTAGTCTCTTACTCTTGTCTCTCAATTCCTTATCCCTAGGATATAGGCAGCTTCTCCAAGGTCCTTCATAGCGAAACACTTCCCAAGCCAGGACTTAACCTCCTGCAAGGTTAGGATGTCATTTCCTATGAGTAGTATGTCATCCACATACAATACCAAAAAGCTAACTATACTCCCACTAGTCTTAACATATACACATGACTCATCCTTGCTCCTCAAAAATCCAATCTCTTTGACTTTCTCATCAAAACAAAGATTCCATCTGCGAGATACTTGTTTTAATCCATAGATGGATCTCTCAAGCTTACAAACTCTATTAGGGTACTTTGCATCAATGTAACGATGTGAAAATTTAAAACAATTTTTCATTTTTAAAACGCATACACTTCTTAACATATCTTATAAAAATCTCTCTTATTCAGTTACAAAGCACAACTCCATTATTAATCCAGGATCCTCGTAACTCTTTCTCTGGTGTGTACAATTAACCGGTGTCGTCTTGTGATCCAAATAAGAAAACCTGAAACACATAACACATAACACGGTAAGCATGAAGCTTAGTGAGTTCCCCAAAACACCACATACAACACATATTAGCCACTCGAGGCTATAACTCTGTTTGACACTCTGGTCAATGTGTCTTAGTGGGACCCTCTAGTCCTATAACTCTGTGGACCCTCTGGTCCTAACTCTGTGGACCTTCCAGTCCTAACTCTATAAACTCTGAAACATACGTAGCATAAATCACATAGAAATAATGCAGTGTATCACATCATATAAATAGCATACAAAATACTCTGTCACATAACTATAATTACCACTCTAGGTAAAGTATAGTGAGAAGACTCACCTCAGATGAAGAACAGCTCCTATAATCACTGCTGCTATGCACCGGACTCTAACTTTGTGCCAAACCCACAATAATCTCAATTAGGAGCTAAGTCCAACCTCTCAGTTATTGGGTCTAAAGACAAACTGCCTAACAGCCCATTAATGCCCTAAGTCCATTGGGCCCACCAAATCCCAATAATAAATGGGCCCTCCCACGACCCATTTCCCAACCAAAAAGGCAAGTCCAAACCAAAACCCAAAGCACACACATACATTTCTCTAGTCCAAGACTCTATTACATGAGGTCCAACTCTCGGCCCAGCACTCAAGGCCCAATAAGACGCTTAGCCCAAAAACTCCAAGAAGGAGTTACGCGGGGCCTACCCCCTGGTATGCTCAGCGTACCTAAACACTCTAGAAATTGATCGGGGACCTCAACCCAGTACGCGGGGCGTACTAGAATTACGTGGCACATACCTTCAAACTTGCTTAATCCATTTTCTAGGTCTTAACCCGTTAAGACCTTAGCTTAACTCTTGGATCTGGAGTTCCTAACATCTCTTACTCCATAAAGTTAACAACTTTAAGCCTTTGCATGGATGATAAGGTCATAACACATAAAAACTCTTACTTTCTTAAACCAAAATGCTCATAACTCATGCATGGGTAGATTCACACGATCAAGGCCTTATTTTTATGGTTCTCCACCACTAGAAACACTTAAAAGGACAGGTTATTAAGCTATGGAGTGCATCAACTCATAAAGCCTCAAGCTTGTGACAAAAAATCCTAAAATGGACCCTAATATGCACAAAACAAAAAGAGAGGGAAAGCTTGGAGCTTTATACCTTCAAATGGTGCTCTAGCCCCAAGAAAGCTTAGATCCACAGCCTGATCTTCAACTTCACTCCCTTCCATGCTCCTTCTTAACTCCCAAAATCCCCCAAGAACACAAACAAGCTCATCATGGCCACTCAAAAGCTCAAGAACGGATATTAGGGTTTGAGAAGGTTTAATAACTGAGGAAGGTGGCCAGAAATGAGACCATCTCTTTCTTTATATAGGGGCACTTCACTTAATTAGGGTTTCCTTCTGTGCCTAGTACGCCCAGCGTACTAGGTGGCTCTCTCTTAAGAAAAAAGCATATATGTACGCTAAGCATACGCATACGTACGCCCAACGTACTTCGCTGCCAAAATCTTCACTTAGGGACTTATCTTGCCAACTCTCCCAAACTTCCATAGCATCTTCGAAATGACTCGAATTCCAAAAATCCTCATACCTATGGAAAGGTAATGAGATGCCCTACGCTTCTAGCAACTCGCCTCAACCCGAGACCTCCTAGCCCCAGACTTGCAGCCCATGAACCTTAAATCATGGATAATCCGAAACTGGATGTTACAATTCTCCCCCACTTGAATTAGATTTCGCCCTCGAAATCACTCCGTAACTCCACAAAGATCAAACCCTACTAGCCGGGAAGCACCACCGAAGGTCCTCAAACCAAACAACAATCACTTCCAAGGATTCTCGATCCCACCAAGAACTTTTGACCCGAAAAGGCTGACCCAACTGCCACTATGGTACTCAATCTGAATCTTCATAACTTGAAAACTCTTATGGTCTAATTCCTTTCCAGAACATCCTCAAAACATTATCCTGTTAATGCGCCCATCGACTAACAGACTCTAAGAACACCCTACCAACCCTGATTCCCTGAGCAATCCCAACGCAACTCAAAAGGACGGAAGGGTCATAATCTCCCTCTCCTTCTAGGACCCACTGCAATGGCAATCATCTGGATCCATTAGAGAGGATGAACCCAAAACTCGAATATCGGACACAAGGAAAAGATCATGCTCAACTGGGAATATCCTCTGACCTCTATCAACCTAGTAGATGAACCTCAAGCTCACCCGCCTTATAACCCAAAAAGGTTTCACCGATTCCCATCTTATAATAATAACTGTCTCAACTCTTAGTGACGCATAATTCACGTAGTTCGCTTTCCTTCAAGCGAACACAACAACTCTCTTGAAGATCAGATCACCCCTGAACTATGTCGGTTACTGCTCAATAGTTTCGTGCATCCCGCTGTGCCTCCCAAACCAAGGTCCTGACCTACTCAGGTCTAAGACATAAGATAACAACCAATACCCCTCACATGGAACCCACTTCTGATTCCAGAATCTCATATCGTCTATCGAATACACCACCATGACTCAACTCAACTTGAGAGTTTGGTCCGACCCGCAGTTGGAACCACTCATCCTAATGACCTATTCAACTTCTGGCTCGTGACCCGCAACCCATGCTTACTTTACTTGTCCAATTCCTCCGGACTGCGATGTCTGCACCTTACTCATAGTGTAATGATTCCCGATCATTGAGGAGACCCCGGTCTCGCCCCTAGTCCGACCACCAGGCTCCCAAGAACTTATAAATTTGGGCTATTCAAGCCTAAATCTCTTCTGCGTCATGCTCTAAACAAAAGTGCTTCATCATAACAACCTCACGCTAGCTAGTGGGTGCTACGGCTCCCCCTAGCATCACGACACCCTCCTTTCTGACCACTGAGTACTACGGCTCCCCATAGCATCACGACACCCTCCTCTCTGACTAGTGAGTACTACGGCTCCCCGTAGCATCACACACCCTCCTCTCTGACTAATGAGTACTACGGCTCCCCGTAGCATCACAACACCCTCTCTCTGACTAGTGAGTACTACGGCTCCCCGTAGCATCCCAACACCCTCCTCCCTGACTAGTGAGTACTACGGCTCCCCGTAGCATCACAACACCCTCTCTTTGACTAATGAGTACTACGGCTCCCCATAGTATCATAACGCCCTCTCTCTGACTAATGAGTACTACGGCTCCCCGTAGCATCACAACACCCTCTCACTGACTAGTGAGTACTAACCCCCCCCCTCCGTAGCATCACAACACCCTTATCACTAACTCATTGAACTGCATCTCTTCGCAGTTTCACCCCACTAACTCTTACCACTTCACAATCTCATCCTCAGATCGACAACACACTGTGATCATTACTCATGCTCTACGGAGCATCCATAGATAGGTGCACGCACCTACCCGAATTATGCACCACGATAACTGACGAAAATCGTCATAACAAAAAACCTTCCCTTGCTGCAATCCATTGTCTTAAATAATCCACTTACCGTCTCAACTTGTGGCCCCAAAATTATCCGAAATTAAAGACATTAAATATGGATACCTCGATACATCGCCCTAGAACCTCACAATGCCTCGCCCCAGCCACTGATCTTCCTGATATACAACCCAACATTCAAAATATTTCAAATTCTCATCTTGAAATATGGAGGGATCGCCAACAACCCAGAGCATGTTGATGGCAATCCGAAACTCCTTCCCAAACTGCATAACAACCCAAACATTTGAACCAGGATTCTCCCATCGTCGAACCAACCTTATGAGCCAACCACCTCAAAAGAATTCCTATCCATCACAAGGTTTCCGACTGATGGCCACTTGCCGTGGAGACATTCAACCTTTACCAAACATATACCACATGCATTATCTCTCTCTGAACCTTGCTTCAAATACCACTAACCTTGATCACATGAAACCACACCGCAAGTCTCTATATCCAGATCTCTAACCGATATCGAATAGCTCTCTGATCCTCTCAACCAAGTACTCGGTCCTCCCCCACTTACGGTTCGAACCATCACCAATTGGTGCACCAACACTCTATCCTACAGACTATCTCCACTAATAACATCGCACCTAATTCCGCAAGGTGCTACGCAACACTCGATGATCTCTCTGACAAAGATCAAGCAACTCCAAATACCAGAATCTCGTATGCAACCTTCAGAACTTACCATCATGACTGCCTCTAGTCATTCAAGATCTCACACTATACCCTCGCCGGACCTCCCAACTGTCCAGTATTAACACTGACTCTTGATCTGGAAATAATGAACCATCATACTCCTCATCCTTGACTCCTTGCCCAACGCTCCAACATGTCCCTTATCATAAGAGCAGAAACCACATTCCCACTCTCGATACCTCTCAAGAACAGTAAGAGTCACTGCCTCGATATACTCTTCTTGATCGCGCAACGCTGCAGCTAACACATGCCCTATCATACTCAAATAGGGTGTATCCTAGTTCTTGACCATTTCAGTCCCCACTGACAACATGCTCAATTTATATCATTCCCTCACGACAGACCTACTGCTAGATACTCTGATTAAAAAAAATCACCATCAGTACGATCCCACAGGGCTCACCCCCAACTCAGAAACCGAAATCTCAACATCCCTTACGTCTCCCACAAGAAACGGAAATAGCACCACTCGGGTCACGGAAGGTGACATATCTACTATCGGCTTGTCCCCCAGCTCAGACCGTACCCCCCCCCCCCCCATAACGCATCGTCCCTACTCATCTGTGAGTCTTGCGACTCTACTGGTATATCACCAACAATCCCTCGGAGCTAACTCAGTTTCCTTATCAAGGGATGCTCCACTAAAACTCGTTCACCCTGGCCTTCTGGGCCCATACTCCTTCACATCCGATCTTGGTCTAGATAATCACTGCAGAATAACTGGAAAAACCAGAAGCACTAACCTCCACATTTCATGGTACTCGAACCATGTCCTCTCTTCTCCACCTGCCTCAAATCATGGTACTCGAACCATGACATCACCCCTCGATCTTCCACCAATCAGGGTACTCAAACAATGACATCACCTCTCGATCTGCTACCAATCATGGTACTCGAACCATGACATCACTTCTCAATCTGCTACTAATCATGGTACTCGAACCATGACATCACCTCGCGATCTGCTACCAATCATGGTACTCAAACCATGACATCACCTCTCGATCCGCTACCAATCATGGTACTTGAACCATGACATCACCTCTCGATCTGCTACCAATCATGGTACTTGAACCATGACATCACCTCTCGATCTGCTACCAATCATGGTACTCGAACCATGACATCACCCCTCGATCTGCTAGCAATCATGGTACTCGAACCATGACATCACCTCTCGATCTTCTGCCAATCATGGTACTCAAACCATGACATCACCTCTCGATCTGCTACCAATCATGGTACTCGATCCATGACATCACCTCTCGATCTGCTACTTAGAACCCCTGGGATACTCCCTGCATCGAGTGTGGATCCTCTGCTTTCAGTAGCACGGGCCCATACTACCTGCCACATCTACCCATACTCTGTACACGGACCATCCCATATTCCCTAAGTAGCTGCTCAACCTTCTCATCACCAATGCTCTACTCTGTCAGCGTACTTATCTGACTAAGGTCACTTCCTAGACTCTTTCCAGGTTCTCACACTTCTCCGCCATTAGCTGCTGAGAAACTCCTTATGATGCTAGTCATCTACCTCCTGAATATCGTCACATTCACTTAGTAGCTGACTCCCATCATCGGGAGTTCCACAAAGCACAAAGCAAGCAATATTCGGGCGTCGAATAAACACATATAACTCGCTCTAGGTGATAACTCCACTAGCTCCACTCATACTCAAAAGATATCACCGAACTATGCAACTCTACCCAAATCCCTCTCTACATAGGATTCCTGCTGGATACTCTTACTCAGCACATACTCGAAAGTGCATCATAGATAACAACAACTCCAAGGCTAAGGCATCACAAATCAGGTCACTCTAGTCCTAAAATATGAAATACCTAGCCTATCTCTAGCATGAATAATATCTCATAACATATTTCATAACAAAAAAGTAATGGTATTTTGGGAAATCACCGTTCGAGCTCTGGCTGATTGTACACACTGCTCTTTGCACTTTCTCTTAGAAACCCTAACTCGTTTTAGAAAAATCATTTATTTGAAAATTTTCCTCATTTCCTCAGTTTGAGTCCAGATATACCCGAAGGTACATCCGAATCCCTCAAACCAAGGCTCTGATACCAACTTGTAACGAAGTGAAAATTTAAAACAATTTTTCATTTTTAAAATGCATACTCTTCTTAACATATCTTATAAAAATATCTCTTATTCAGTTACAAAGCACAACTCCATTATTAATCCATGATCATCTTAACTCCTTCTCTGGTGTGTACAATCAACCGGTGCCGTCCCGCGATCCAAATAAGAAAACCTGAAACACATAACACACAACACGGTAAACACGAAGCTTAGTGAGTTCCCCAAAATACCACATACAACACATATTATCCACTCGAGGCTATAACTCTGTTTGAACCTCTGGTCAATGTGTCTTAGTGGGACCCTCCAGTCCCATAACTCTGTAGACCCTCTGGTCCTAACTCTGTGGACCTTCCGGTCCTAACTCTGTAAACTCTGAAACATACATCGTATAAATCACATAGAAATAATGCAGTGTATAACATAATATAAATATCATACAAAATACTCCGTCACATAACTCTAATTACCACTCTAGGTAAAGTATAGTGAGAAGACTCACCTCAAATGAAGAAAAGCTCCTATAATCACTGTTGCTACGCACCGGACTCTAACTCTGTGCCAAACCCACAATAATCTCAATTAGCAGCTAAGTCCAACCTCTCACTTATTGGGTCTAAAGACAGACCGCCTAACAGCCCATTAATTCCCTAAGCCCATTGGGCCAACCAAATCCTAATAATAAATGGGCCCTCCCATGGCCCAATTCCCAACCAAAAAGGCAAGTCTAAACCAAAGGCCCAAAGCACACACATACACTTCTCTACTCCAAGACTCTATTACATGAGGTCCAACTCCCGGCCCAGCACTCAAGGCCCAATAAGACGTTTATCCCAAAAACACCCAAAAGGAGTTACGCAGGGCGTACCCCCTGGTATGCTCAGCGTACCCAAGCACTCTAGAAATTGATCGAGGACCTCAACCCAGTACGTGGGGCGTACTGGAATTATGTGGCACGTACCTTCAGACTTGCTTAATCCATTTACTAGGTCTTAACCCGTTAAGACCTTAGCTCAACTCTTGGATCTGGACTTCCTAACATCTCTTACTCCATAAAGTTAACAACTTTAAGCCTTTGAATGGCTGATAAGGTCACAAAACATAAAAACTCTTACTTTCTTAACCCAAAATGCTCATAACTCATGCATGGGTAGATTCACATGATCAAGGCCTTATTTTTATGGTTCTCCACCACTAGAAACACTTAAAAGGACAGGTTATTAAGCTCTAGAGTGAATCAACTCATAAAGCCTCAAGCTTGGGACCAAAAACCCTAAAATGGACCCTAATATGCACAAAACAAAAAGAGAGGGAAAGCTTGGAACTTTATAGCCTCAAATGGTGCTCTAGCCCCAAGAAAGCTCAGATCCACAGCCTGATCATCAACTTCGCTCCCTTCCATGCTCCTTCTTAACTCCCAAAAGTCCCCAAGAACACAAACAAGCTCATCATGGCCATTTACAAGCTCACGAACGGATATTAGGGTTTGAGAGGGTTTAATAACTAAAGAAGGTGGCCAGAAACGAGACCATCTCTTTCTTTATATAAGGGAACTTCACTTAATTAGGGTTTCCTTCTATGCCTAGTACGCCCAGCGTACCTACCTTGGTACACCCATTGTACTAGGTGGCTCTGGCTTAAGAAACACGCGTATCTATACGCTAAGCATACGCATTCGTACGCCCGGCGTACTTCGCTGCCAAAATCTTCCTTAGGGACTTATCTTGCCAACTCTCCCAAACTTCCATAGCATCTTCGAAATGACTCGAATTCCAAAAATCCTCATACACATGGAAAGGTAATGAGATGCCCTACGCTTCTAGCAACTCGTCTCAACCCGAGACCGCCTAGCCCCCGACTCGCGGCCCATGAACCCTAAATCATGAATAATCCGAAACCGGATGTTACAATCAACAAGACCCTCTGTGTGACTCTTGTAAACATCCTTAGCCAACTTTCCATTAAGGAAAGGCGTTTTCACATCCATTCTCCATATTTCATAATCATGAAATGCAGCTATCGCAAGCATAACCCTAATAGACTAAATCATCGCTACTGGTGAGAAGGTCTCATCATAGTCAACTCCCGGCGTTTGAGTAAAGCCCTTCACAACTAGTTGCACCTTATAAGTGGGTACCTTCCCATCCATTCCGGTCTTCTTCTTGAAGATCCATTTGCATCCAACTGTCTTACGACCCAGTACATTGTCAACCAAGTTCCAAACATGATTGTCATACATGGACTGAATCTCGCTGTCCATAGCCTCTTTCCATCTGGCAGACTCAGGGCCTGCAATGGCTTCCTTGAAGTTGTTAGGTTCATCCAAATTTATCAGTGTACTATCACTGATAAATGCATCACCTTTTGTTGTAATATGGAAACCATAATAAAATCAGGTGTGCCCTTAACTCTTGTGGAATGCCTCAGAGGTACGGACTCATTAATCAGCTCAACAAGAGTTTCCTCCTCAGGTTGATTGCTAGTGTTTGAGGATCCTTCACCGCTTGACTCTTGAAGTTCTTCAAGGTCAATTTGCCTCCCATAGTTTCCTTGGCTTATGAACTCTCTCTCACGAAAGACTCCTCTTCTCGCCACAAAGACAACATTGTCACTCGGTCTGTGTGACAACCCGATATTTCGAGACAATATGATGGATCACAAGTCAAATTTACGTCAAGATTTAAATTTCCTAAAATCTTATTTGGGTTAAATAAAGTAGTAGGAATCGTATCAAGGTTTTCGTACATATAAAGAACCCTAGAATCCGAGTTATAACGAAGAAGTTATGACCAACCGAAAATTCTCGGCAAAACCGGCAACACTGATAGACGTAAAACGTGAAGTTTCAATACAATGATTTTTAGCCTTGGGTATCTAAATGAAAGTTTTAGATATCATTAAACCATAAACATACATGAAAAGAACGTCCAAATCTGACTTCGGAAGAGGAAGTTATGATTTTTCTAAGTTACGGATATAGAAGTAGACAACTAAAAACTCGAAATAGAGATCGAGAGACTTTTAGCCGACACAAACTAAATGAGAATCGAAGGTCTCATCAATAGAAGCGCAACGGTAAAAATTCTGCTGAAACGGATGTCGAATGAAGAAGTTATGGAACTTTAACGGACTTTTCCTGTCCCGACCTATTAAAATATAATATTAAAAATAAAATCAAGATTTGCTGACAGAGTCTAAATGAAAGTTGTAGATCGTAGTTTCACCTTCGCGTGGATATAAAGAACGTTGAAAACAGAGTTCATATGAGAAAGATATGAATTTTTGAAGTTTTCTAAATAATTAAAATATAAATTAAATTCAAAACCGGTATTATCCGAAGGAGAAGTCATCGGACCAATCCAGGTTACGCCCAGCGTACCCTCGTACGCCCAGCATACTCGGATGCTCGGCCTCAATCCGTCCACGTCTCTTCGATGCTTTGTCCGAGGATGCGGTAAGCCATGACGTTGCGTACGCTCAGCGTACCCTCGTTAGTACGCCCCGCGTACGCGAGGCTTTCAGCCCCTATAAATGGGATGCGAGGGTGCCGGCCATTTTTGCTCGTTTCCTTCCTTTCTCGTGCCGAAGCTCTGCATTTCAACCCGTGGAGCCATCCCAAAGTCCCGGTTTTCATATCTAAGTTGGGAAGGAAGTTTTTACACTCCCGAGATTCCCAAGAATCCCGAGAAATCCGCTTGCTTGAGTATAAGTTCTGCTCGGTTTTCGTCTCACTTTCTTCAATCAATCAAGTGAGTTCATACCCCTATAATCCACACTTTTAAATGTTTTATAAATGTTTTATATGCTTTTAAGGGGGGGAATACAAGTAAAACACACGATTATTATCATGTGTTATATAAAGTTTCATTATACACTTTTTATGAACGGAATCATATGTGATTTATAACTATTATAAGGAGACTTTCATATGCAAAATATATCATGATAACTTCATATCTTTTGAAATGAAAAATGTTGTTATATATGTATAAATCAAACACCTTGCTTATACTGTATGTATATGTGTCCATCTTAGGAACTACAAAAATTATACTTTTCATAACAAGTGAGCGTTTCACTAGGGATTACTATACAAACGAGACACTTTTAGAAAACTATAATAGGTATAGTTTTACGAGAACATCACGAACTTTTGCATACTAGAAATACTATTTCAAGGAGATACATTCATATAAAAAAACAAACAAACATTTTCATATGTACTTCAAATAGTTTTCTCAAACATTTTTACATGTTGAAATACTTTTAGAAACTGTCATATAAACTGTAGGTTTCCTTTTTGAGTCTGTTATAGTTGTGCTTCAAACAAAGGTTTTCTCACACCTAAACTGTTTTGTCAAACGGTTTTCGATTTGATTTATAAACTGACATTAAGTCATAAATTCTTATCTATTAAACTTTTCAAAGGTTTTACAAAACTTCTTTTATGCTTTTATGTTATAAATTGCATGCCTCTATATGTATAGTTATATAAGAAATGTTTAAAAGACTTAGGAAGGTTATCCACCCTGTTTCCTTTTCCTCGATTTGGATGTGGTCTGGTGGGATATTCGGTACTCGTCCGAAGGTCGTTTAAATATTAGTTATATATCATGTGTACATATATAGTCATAAATGTTCCATCAATTAATTTAGTTCCGACACTCTTGGGTAGCAAGGGTGTATAAACCTACTTTGACACTCATCAATTACATTGTAGTAAACTATTATAGGAATAGTTTAGGGGATACAAAACATTATCCCTATTACAAGAAATTACACCAGAGTCAGTTCATTCATGAGTCTAAACTACATGCTATATGAAGGGATACTCTTACAGAGATTCCTCTTACATGGATACACTTATATGGATACTCTTACAAAGATTCCTCTTACATGGATACACTTATATGGATACTCTTACAGAGATTCCTCTTACATGGATACACTTATAGGGATACTTTTACATATATACTATGTGTAGGACTGTTCATTATTCGGATAAAACCTAATTATCCAATTGGACAATTTGGATTAGACTATTTGGTTCGGATATTCAGATTTTTGGATTGGTTTTCAACAAAACCGAATTATTATTTTGGATTTCGGATTGGTTTTGCTTTATAAAATAAGAACCGAATAGTCCAAAAAACTGAATAAACATTTATTATTTATCTATTTATAATATATATCTATAATTATTTATTAATTTTGTAATTTATATTTTCAAATAGGTTCAAAACGTTTCACCTGATAAAAAAAACATTAATATGCATTCACTCGAAAGTTTTGTACGTATAAAATATTTAACTATATTATATCTTCTTATTAGTTTTTTATAAATTTCAAATCACAACTAAATTATTTGTTTTTGTTTCTTGTGTAAACTTGGGTAATATTATAATTATATGTCGTTTTAAAATGTTTCGGTTTTTGAAAACCGAATTATAAAAACCGATCCAACCGAATTTTAATTGGATCGGATCGGACCGGATTTGAATTTAGTTTGGACAATTCGGATCCATGTTTTGAAAACCGAAATCAATTTGGATTTACTTGATTGGATCGGATCAAACCGATCCATCCAAACAAACACCCCTAACTATGTGGTAAGAAACAATAAGGGACTAACCATTCCTAAACCCGGCTATTAGCAACAGAGGTAAATGGACATCTACGGATGTCTACGGTTGATACCATTATAGGTATACTTACGGGACTAACCATTCCGGAACCCACCTGTTAGCAACAGAGGTAATGAACATCTACTGATGTCTACGGTTAATACTTATACTAGGAAGACCTTTACGGGACTAACCATTCCTTCAACCTGCTGTTAGCTACAGAGGAAAATGAACATCTACGGATATTCAAGGGGAATACGTTTCGGCAGTCGCGATGTCGTGTTCATCCTAATACCAGAGGATAATACTTATATGGATATATTTTACCTATTAATTTTATTTTGTGATACATTCACATAAACGATGAAGTAGACTATATATATTGTTAATAGTAGTCATAAAGGGGAAAACCGTCTTTGTTACAGCAAAACATACAAGTCTTGGTAGAAGACTACTTTCAAAACATTTAGGTCTTGGTAGAAGACTACTTTTTATACTAGTAGAAAATATGGGATTTTCTAGGAGTTTTCAAAACATATACAAACAATTACATTGAACAATTTCAAATATTATCATCAAACTTATACGAACAATGACATTAAATACTTATGAACTCACCAGCTTAAATGCTGACCTACACTTTCAAAATAACTTGTATTCTCAGGTCACCAGTAGACAGGTACGATGACCAGGTTTTGCGAAGACGGAGCAGTCAAGACTCGTCTTTTATTTTGATTACTTGTTGTAATGTCTTATTACTATGAAAGAACACACATGTATTAAACTATTACTATCAATGCAATGGACGATGTTGTTGCTTGTTTACTACTTCACATTGTTGTGATACATACATGACGTCCTCCACCCCATAATGTTTCCGCCGTTCTCGGTTTTGGGGTGTGACAGTCTGTACAAGAGATAACCAAAGGATTTTTGTCGGTAGCCAATGAAAATACACCGCTCACTTCGAGTTTCGAGTTTGCCGTGAGTCTCACGCCTCATGAAAGCCTTGCAACCCCAAATCTTGATGTGGTCTAAAGTGGGAACTTTCCTAGTCCACATCTCGTGAGGTGTTTTGGAAACCCGTTTGGTAGGGACTAGATTAAGGATATAGTTGACAGTCTCTAAGGCATACCCCCAGAATGAGATTGTTAATGAAGCTCGACTCATCATGGAACGAAACGATGTCTAACAAGGTTCGATTGCGCCTCTCAGCCACACCATTCAGCTCTGGTGTCCTAGGAGGTGTCAATTATGAAACAATTCCACATTCCTTAAGATAGTCAAGGAGGTCAATACTAAGATACTCACCACCCCGATCGGATCGGAGCATCTTTATCTTCCTGCCCAGCTAATTCTCCACTTCTTGGTTAAACTCTTTGAATCTTTCAAAGGTTTCTGACTTATGCTTGATTAATTAGACATAACCATATCTACTATAATCATCAGTAAAAGTCACATAGAAGAGGTTAGCATCCCTTATGGCGGTTCTTAAGGGTCCACACACATCTCCAACAAACCTTCACCCTTAGCACAAGTACCAGTGAAGGGTGACTTAGTCATTTTTCCAAGTAAACAAGATTCGCAACTATCATCTGACTTTAAATCAAATAAATCCAAGACTCCAACCTTTTGAATTTGGCATATGCGCTTCTTGTTGACATGTCTAAGACGACAATGCCACAAGGATGACTTATCCAAACTAGTGGAAGAATCAATATGCAATACATTATTTCCTAAGTTGTCTACAACCGACATAGTTTCATATACACCATCACAAAGTAATGCTTTAAAATAAAAAAAACACCATTCTAAAAAGCATTAATACCACCACATTCATTATCAAATGAAAAAGTAAATCCTTCTTTGTACAAACCAAGAAAGGAAATAATATTTCTCACCATTTCAGATGAGTAACTGTTGGATTAGTGTCTAAATCCATAACTATAATTGGTATGTACTTGACCCGATTGGCATGGTCCATTTGGGTTGCATGGCATTGGAACAATTTGGATAAACTTTTGTGAGAAAAAGGATATTTATGATTTTTTATATATTATAAGTTCTAGTATATGAATATGAAATCATATTATTTAATTAGTATTGATATATAATTAATTTGGAATTAATTTTGTGATCAAAAGGAGACTAATTAAATATATAGGGATTGATTGTGTAAATCATTGAATCTTATATATGTGGGCTAATGATCCATAGTTCTTCATCTTGGGCTAAACCCATGGAGTAACCCATGGATACTCCATGGAGGTTTTAACCCATGGAGCATGAAGAATATGGAAAAACATGAGTTACATTGTGTAACCCTAATAGCCACAATATATAAGGACCCCATGGCTCAAGAAATTGGCACTTGTGTGTGTACACATGAGAGCTAGCCGATTTGAGCATAAGAACCTTTTCTCTCAAGTTATTCCAAGATGTTGGTGATGTTGTGAGAACCATTTGAGGTGTCACACTTGAGGCATTAGGCTCTTAAGCTCCATGGAATCAAGCTACAACAAAGAGGTAGGTAATTCTACTAGAATTTATATTTATATGTACTTCACATTATGCTAGTTAGAACAATACCTTGGAAAATTGATATTTACATGCATAATAGAGAAAAAATAGATCCAAGGTATTTAGGGTTGCATGTACACCTTAGGAGTGTTATAATGGTCAAAACCTTTCAGTGGTATCAGAGCCTAGGCTTGTTTTCAATTATACTTGATGCAAATTGTTGAAAAAAGGCTGAAAATCAAATTTTTTGCTATCTGGATAGCTGACTTGCCGACTCCATTAAGGGACTTGACGAGTCCATGCCTAAAAAGTGCCAAAAATCATCCAACTCGTCGTGTTGGTTCATGCACTCGACGAGTTGGACCCCCAGACAGCATATTTACGAGTTTTTTGGCTGGAATTGGACTAGGAACATTACCCTAAGCTGTTTTTGAACTTGTAAACCTGTTTTGATGTGGTAATGTTCATGCTAATCCAATTTCAAATATAAATGTCAACAGATTCATGTTTTGTATTAGTTTAATGGTTAGTCTAATTTCATGAAAATTGTTTGATTTGAATTATCTTGTTCTTCTGAGTTGGTTTTGATTAATCGAAAAGTTATTTGATAATATGTTTTCAATCCAAATTAATCTAAAAGTTGTTCATAATATGTGTTTTTGTAACTTTTCCTCAAGTTATATGAAAAGTCGCATTTATGATTATTAAAACTCATAAGATTTCCATAAGTTATGACAAATAGAAAGTCTCATTTTTAAATGTTTTAAAGTCGTCCATAACTTGTCCTCAAGTTATGGAACTTAAAGAGTTTGCATTAAGACTACTTTAAACACATAAGTTATGGAATTGAAAAGTTTTTACAGAGTTCAAAATTTTCCCTCAAGTTTTGGATTTTTTAAAGTTTCCCCTCGTGAATACGTTAATTCCAAGTTAAACCCTTAGAATTTTAAAAGTTAAAATTCAACCCTTATACTTTATAGTATTATAAGTTAATAATATATATATATATATATATATATATATATATAAGAGAAAGTCAGTCTTACCGTTACTAGGCCTCATTCACGAAGCCAGTCTATAAAGGGGTATAAGGTTACTGCCTATAAAATGGCAGTTTAATGGGTGTCCACTCTCACTCACCGCTTCCTTAACTGGTGGAGGGTCGTTAGCTGAACGAGTATGAAAAGGACTAGAATTCTCCCTTCATGAAAAGTATTAATGATAAATACTAAGTAACTAAACTATTAAGAATTCCGAATCTTAGTTACTTAGGAAAATGTGAATTTGGTGTTAACCCATGAAATTACACTTTTCACTTTGCTTGAGTCGATTAGTGGAGCACATGTGGTTAACCGGCACACTAACTTGGATTTAACAAGGTTGAAAAAGTGTAAATTAATGTTTATCATAGTATCAGTGGAGTGCGTGTGGTTAACCAACACATCGATTGAGTGATAAACATTAAGGGTACCAAGTAATATGCATGGTTATTCACACCTTGTTTTGTGATCCTCAGCATCCCAGTCACAAACCTTGAGAGCGCACAATCGAGATTCAAACATGATATTGAAAAGTTCAATGAATCTCAAAAGATCTACGAGTTTCAAATCCAATTAAAACCTAATAAATTATTTCGTTTTTCATGGTGGAAATTGGTGAATCGACATTCACCTACCTTCAAATATTCTATAGCTTGGATTACGGCATCCCTCTTCCATGTTATAAAATATTGTGTTGGGTCCTAGCCTTAATATTTCATATTGGGTGTTATATTAAGTACTTTAAATCAACTATCTTGAATATCTCCCAAAAGATGTCTAGTTCAGACAATTATGATCTTCCCAAAAACCCTTGGAACAAGCTTTCCAAATGAAGATGATGTCCCAAAAATCATTCTTCACTCCCTCAATTTCCTCCAATTATTCTCCTTAACCCACAACCTCTTGAATAGTTCAAGGTCACTCAAGCCCTATTGGCAAGGAAGGTCTATGTGTGCTCACATCTTGGAGATGAAGTCACATATTGACAAGCCGGGAGAGTTGGGTGTCAAAGTCTTGAGAAATATGGTTGTTCAATCACCTTCTAAGCCTCATAGTGAGTGTCCTTTAGGACTACTATGTAAAAGACTATGACATGACCCTTAATGATCCTATCTATTTGCTTGGTGCTGCTGAATTAGCAATGATTTGGAGCAGTGGTAGAGAAAATTAGATTAAGAAGATCAACTTCCCAAACTTCCATTGACATTGACAATGGTAACATTGGATATCTAGAAAAGTCTTTTCTTCCCAAGGAAAGGGATTAACCATAGTCAAGTCGGTTGACCAAATGGTAAAGAGAAAGGCAAGTCTGAGATAGTCCAGTGTACCATTCCCAAAGACTCCATATGCTTCAGGTAAGTCCACTATCTAACTCAATTAAGTTCCCATTTGGAAATTCTTAATACATTTTGATATATGGCAGGATCAAGCAAAGGGAAGGGAACTTAAAGAAAGAGTATGCTGAATCTGAGCGCAAAGATGGATTTCAATCGCATGGTTCGAAGATCGGATTCTTAAGCTACTACTTAGAGAGTTATGAGAGATTGCTAGGAAATATGTAATAGCATAATTTTCATTTAAAGTTGCATTATAAGGAAAAAGTTTTTCCTCATTTTATAAATAAATAAAATTTCGATTTTATTTTAGTTTATATCTCCTTGCAATGGCTTTTATTGAAAATTGATATTTGTATGTTTCTAGCAATAATGGAAATGTGAATTTGATTCTTTCATTTGTGGTAGTGTCTAAATTTACCAAATAAGCAAAGATTCTCATCACCCAAGTTCTCAATTGGACCGAAACTTGGAATCATGCAAGTTGTATAGTATGATGAATGAGAACTTTCAGCTTTGCAAAATTAAGACTAATTCCTTGTTCACATGTATATGTGAGTCAAGTGAAGGACTAAGGGATCGAGTACACTTTCTTGTGCACTGATCAAGTCCACCACAAAAGATCGATAAGACTATTCGTCATGATTTACTAAAGTTTAGTAAATATGGTTATACTTACAAGTTTAAGTATAATTCTAAAACATTGGAAAAGTTTCGATGTATGGCAGAACGAATGAGAAGAATCAAATTAGGCAGAAAGATATAAGTTACTCAAATCTAAAAAGATGGGAGAGTACTTTAGTATCCTGTTTTGTGATCATCTTAATGATTAAGAAACCATATCACAATTGGCCCTCTAAGGACATCTTAGTGCATTCCTATGGCTAAGAAGAGGAATCGTGAATTGTTGAAACGGTTAAATCAAGAAAGATGAGTCATACATCGCTCCAAAACAAGTCTTAGAGTCATACTCCAAGATTATAGTGACGCATCTTAAAGAACGTTTATTAACACTTTTCAAATGTAAGAATAAAATGTGTTCTACTCTTGTACATATGAAATTGGTAAGTTGTGATGTTTTGGATAAACAAAGACCAACTAAGGCCAATTGTGTGAAGTGTTTGTCTTGATAAAGAATCCGCACTATCTCTTGAATATTTGGCAAAAGAATCTTATATGTCAAGAGGACAGTGGGAGTCTTAAAGATCCTGAAAGAATTTCAAGATCTAATCAAGAATAAAAACCTGTAATTTATCACTAGCACACAACTTGAGTTTTATAACCTATCGTGTTGATATATTCCTATTTCTGTGTCCATTCCAGTTAAATTTGGCTTTACATATGAGTTCTGAGAGTTCTCAATTGGTTGCATAACAACTTGGAAGCAATGACAGGCCCTTGTGCTGCGAGGTGGTAAGAAGTTAAGACTGCACAAGTTCAATCCATATGAGTTTGGATTTGTCACTAACCTTGTCTTGTGATTATGGTTTTGACAAATTCAGATGGATAGGAACACATACACCATAAAATCTAAGTGTCATAAGGTTTCTCTCCGATTCATGAAGAATGATGGTGAGGAAACGTTTTCGCTAAGTAATTTTAGGTAGATAGCAAGTGTGATATATGCATTCTCAAAGTCGTTAGTGGAGCGTGTGTGGTTAACCGGCATACTAACATGGACTTGTGAGGAATGACAAAGGTCTAAACAATTGAGACTATGATTACGACATCCCTTTTCATAGTTCTGAAATTGTTTAGACACACATGTGTGCTATCTAAGGAAAGGTGTATGATTTTGATAAAGTTTTTATCAAAGCATCTCGTATCAGAAGTCTAAACTTTGGTATGAAAGTCAATAAAGTATTGATTTCTAGAAGTCCAATTGATTTTCGAGTACATGTCAAAGCTAGTGGGAGCATAAGTGTTATGCTAATAATCATCATGTTAGTGGGAGCATGATAATTATGATAAGTGTTGCAAGTTAGCAATGTTAATTATAGAAAAACAAAAGTTCAATTGGGAAAAGTTGTTTTGCTATAATTAAGGGAGAGGAATTGTACTTCATTTCAAATCTAAAAGCTTAGATCATGAGATTTTAATCAAATTTAGTCAAGTATATATATATATATATATATATATATATATATATATATATATATATATATATATATATATATATATTTATATATATGAATGTTATGTTGGAATGGTTCAACATAAGGAAATTCTATATATGGGAATATTATTTGCGTTCTAAAATTCGATTATGATTACGACATCCCATTTCATAATCTGAAATTTAAGAACATGGCAAATAGAAATAAAAATATTGTAGCAAAAGACTCGTCTAGAATCATATCTTTATGTGAGACATTATGAATCGTGTCCCATATGCTTCAGATATAGGATCGATTGCATGTACTATAATATTCATCTATTCTAAATTCTTCCAAATGCCTATGGCATTAAGAGGGAAAAAGTACTAAAACTGGATATGACTAAAGTGATTAAGCAATTGTCGAGGACAATCTAAGGTTTACCAAAGATTGGTTGCTCAGGGAAAGTTGGAAGTATGGTGTAAATTTTATGGGGAGGGCCATATTAACATATTCTAAAAACAGACAACTCTTGTTCAGAAGTGATAGTCAAAATTGGAATATGGAGATGTCTCCATAGGTGGAAGTTATTCAATCTGTGTAAGATTAGAAAACTTAATGCAAGAAGGATGTTCAAAGCAATGTACTTTGAATATGAGACTTCGTTTCCATGGAGTTGATCTCCACTGGAATACTCTGTAATGTCTGCTGACAAGTCTTTGTGATTTTGTGCATAATCATTACAGAGGATCAGTGCATATAAGTTTAAAATCTAACAGATTTCGGAAAATGGCAGGAATTTGGAATTCTTGCATTTGTAGTAAGGATTTGAAATCAGAATCATTGGAATTACATTTAGTCGTTCTATTTCACAAAGTAAAGATCATAGACAAACATAGTGTGCATACTTGGTGTAAGGCATTACTAATGTTTGGAAAAACATAGTGTGCATACTTGGTGTATGGCATGACTAGTGTTTAGAAAACATAGTGTACATGCTCGGAGCATGGGACAACTATTGTTTTTAATTCAATCATAAAGTTGATAGTTTGAAACCGTATGCAATGAATAATGTTTAATCAATATGGTGATAAATAAAAGGTGTTCTATTTATATTCATAAGTTCTGAGACCATATTGGATTCGATTATTCTTATGTCTCACTTTGCATGTTTTGACATCCAGAATAACTAGGTCGTTCTTCCTGGATGACTAAGTTATTCAAACCATCCACATTCGGTCATATGTTGGAAGTAAATATGAATCAAGATTGTCATGAAGCTGGTTTGCAGATGTCCAAGGTAGTGGACATAGCAAGAGTTGTTGCAACATTCATGAGTGCTCATAAGTTCTGAGTATTGGATTAAACCCACGCTTATTTGACTCACTTCATGGATTTTGTCACGAGTGATCATGAGACGATAATATCTTATATTCTTCAAACATAGAGATATGATTTGTTGCCTACGAGTTGGTTATACATTGATTGTAAGAAAACGCATTGGTAACTCGATGTTATAAAACGTGCCTTTGTGTATGATTCAACAAGTAGTAGAACAACCATACGAGTCAAAGTTTATCCATTCCTTTTACCCTTTAAGGGATAAAAGCGATATTTGTGTTCCCCTCGATGATTTAGTGATGACACCCCGAAGTACTTGGCCAAGCCTGGACTGATTTCATTTGTTCAATTCGTCGTTCATCATAAATCGGAAATCAAAAAACAACAAATGGACAGAGAGAATGATTATAATCCATGTCTCAGTCCATATGATATCTATAATGGAGTAATATATGATCCCTTATCTAATGGACGCGTCCTTGATTTGTTTAGAGTTCGACAACAACTTTTAAGAGCTACGATTACTAGTCGGGTTTTGAAGTAATACGCAATAATAGTTTTAGACTTATCCAAGTGGGAGACTTTTGGATTAGTGCCTAAGTCCATAACTATAATTGGTATGTACTTGACCCGATTAGCATGGTCCATTTGGGTTGCATGGCATCGAAACAATTTGGATAGACTTTTATGAGAAAAAGGATATTTATGATTTGTTAATATATTATAAGTTCTAGTATATTTATATGAAATCATATTATTTAATTAGTATTGATAAAGAATTAATTTGGAATTAATTTTGTGATCAAAATGAGACTAATTAAAAATATGGGGATGGATTGTGTAAATCATTCATTTTTATATATGTGGGCTAATGATCCATAGTTCTTCATCTTGGGCTAAACCCATGGAGTAACCCATGGATACTCCATGGAGGTGTTAACCCATGGATCATGAAGAATATGGAAATACATGAGTTACATGGTGTAACCCTAATAGCCACAATATATAAGGACCCCATGGCTCAAGAAATTGGCACTAGTGTGTGTACGCATGACGGTTAGCCGATTTGAGCATAGGAACCTTTTCTCTCAAGTTATTCCAAGATGTTGGTTATGTTGTGTGAACCATTTGAGGTGTCACACTTGAGGCACTAGCCTCTTAAGCTCCATGGAATCAAGCTACAACAAAGAGGTATGTAATTCTACTAGAATTTATATTATATGTACTTCATATTATGCTAGTTAGAACAATACCTTGGAAAATTGATATTTTCATGTATAATAGAGAAAACATAGATCCAAGGTATTTAGGGTTGCATGTACACCTTAGGAGTGTTAGAATGCTCAAAACCCTTCAGTAACAACATTTATTCACATCTAATATTAACCCACTACTAAGAAATAAAGAAAAACTCCAATCTTGGTGACAGGTGAAGCTTTCCTATTCCCCATGATCAAGTTTATCTTC
The DNA here is from genome assembly GCF_051521515.1 of Lactuca serriola. Classification (NCBI taxonomy): domain Eukaryota; kingdom Viridiplantae; phylum Streptophyta; class Magnoliopsida; order Asterales; family Asteraceae; genus Lactuca; species Lactuca serriola. The sequence continues at coordinate 99,273,792 of NC_136414.1, forward strand.
CCGTGCTCCACATCCTGACTTCTTTTTAGGCCTTGCAAATTAGAACAAACGTGAATTCCACACCTTGTATCAAGGAACCAAGAATTAGTATGTGGTGCTTTATTAGACAATATAGTGTAAATACCTGCATGTGTGGGTTTAACTTTCCCATCCTTAACATCCTGCAAGTACTTGGGGCTGCTTCGCTTCTAGTGCCCCTTTTCCTGACAGTAGAAGCATTGTGCATCCTTCGGGTTGGAAGAGGGAGTGGCAGAACCACCTTTGGCTCCACTCGAAGAGGAGCCATCAAGAGACTTTCCCTTGTTACCCTTCAAAGAGGTCTTCCTCTTTTTCCCTTTACCTTGTTCGATTGCCAGAACAGGGGTTGTAGTAGGAATGGTAACAACATTCTTACCTTTGAGACTATTTTCAGTAATCCTCAAAAGTCCTTGAAGTTTGCTAAGTGTGACCTCCTCCTTGTTCATATGATAGGTCATGTGGAACTGATCATAACAGGAGGGTAAGGAGTGTAGAATGATATCTATTGCTAACTCCTCATCAAAGTTCACATTTAACTTTAGCAAACAGTCCACGAATCTTTGCATTTTCTGCAGGTGGCCCGTGATAGACTCTCCATGCTTCATTTTTGTTGTTATCATGGATGTGATGATTTCATACCTTTCCTGACGAGCACCCTGATGGTATCTTTCCATCAGGTCCTGGTGCATCTCATAAGGGTAGAAATCTTCATAGGATTTCTGAAGTTCTACTATCATGGTAGCCAACATGATACAAGATGCCTTAGTGGCATCCTTCTCATGGGTAGTGTACTTAGCAATCTCCTCGGGAGTAGCAGAAGACTCATCAATGACCTTAAGCTCTTTGTCGAGGACATATTCCTTGTCCTCATAACAAGTGACTATCCTTATGTTCCTAATCCAATCATTGAAATTAGTTCCATCAAATATGACTCTCCAAAAAAGGTTCATGAGAGAGAAGGAGCCAGTAGGGTTTGAGCCAGAAGCATTGTTGGAAGACATCTGAAAATGAAGAAAGACAAGTTTAGATTAGATAAAGAGTCCTTAATAAGACACCCAAATGAAATATTAAGGCTAGGACCCAACACAATATTTTATAACTTGGAAGAGGGATGTCGTAATCCAACCTACAAAATATTTGAAGATAGGTAAATGACGATTTACCAATTTCCACTATGAAAAACGAAATAGATTATTAGGTTTTACTCGGATTGAACCTCCTACATCTTTTGAGATTCATTGAATATGCAATGGCATCCTTAAATCTCGATTATACCCTTCAAGTTTGTGACTGGGATACCGAGGATCCACTAGGAGAAAAAAGGCCTTTAATGACATGCAATTTAAGACGCGCACGAATTTAGGATACGCAAAAGTGTGTGACGTAAAAATAATGTCATCTCTCCAAAATTTTGAAGGATTTAGCATGCGCATTTTTGCGTGCCCCAAAAATTTGTGTCAGAAAAAAATAAAAACAAAAACACAGAGGGCACCCATCATAAAAGGCGTGTCGTGTGAGTATGTTGCTTTATAATTCTTGAACGCGCCTCCGGACTATTTATTTTTTCAAAAAATCAAAGGGATCATTCTAGGGTTCTTTTCAAGATGGGAGTGCTCTCTGCAACGTTCACTACCTTGTCTCACCTCATCTACCAACGATCTCGACTCATCTCTTTTAGTCGGCGTGCTTGGGCTAACCTTACCTCGACGGAGACCGCCACAGATGCTCAAGTTTACAAGCCCTAGGTCTGGTTTAACGACCATCAGATCTTCATTGTGATATGTCTCGCACAACAAGCCTCCATCTCAATAACGTCATCTTCCTTATGTTGATCAGAAGTCGCAGGGCTTGATTCCGAGAGTTCAACGACCATTAGATCTTATTTCACCCCTCTCTCCACGCCTTCTGTAAATTCCTCTCTAAATCCTCTCTTTTGATGTCGATATCTCTATCTAGCCGAGAGAACAAAAGAGAAACATAACTGATTTTTTTGTTGCTCCTTATCTTAAAACACACACAAACACACTTTCTGTGTGCTTTCTCTTTCCTCATTCCTCAGCCCTAATTTCGACTCGGAATCCCACATCTCTGATCTACGAAACTTTGACCCCTTTGAAACCCTAAAATCGGAGCTGCAATCTCATTTTTCATCCCTTAAACAAGAACTCGTAGAGCTAATTAACCGAGAGCATCTCCGATCTACAAACCTCTTTCCTCTCCCATCGAAAGATCTTAAGAAGAAAGATGAAGATCTTGTAAGTGCTCAGTTATTTTATCCATCTATTTATGTATTGAAAATTTCTTATTTTTTTCTTTTAATTGTTATAATCAGAGGAGGATTTGGCGTTGAAGCAGCAATTAGAATTGTATGTTGAGTGGGTTCAGAATGTGGATCAAGGGTTACAGAAGGTTGCTCTCGATAGCATGAGGTACTAATATTTGTATCGATGATGTTTCTTTGTGTTTTTTCTTCTTTAATTAAAAGGGCGCACTTCATGGATTGTTTATTTTCTAGCATTGTCGGTTCAGATTTGTTGAGATCTGTTCTGAATTGTCCTGACTGTAACTGCTCTGTGTGTGTTAAAATTCTTCATGTTATTCTCAGCTAAGATGGTGTAAGTTAGGATTATGAAATAATACAATTATTTTGAGGGCCAATCAGAACTTGGCCTAACATAGTCCTGAAACCGTATCACGTTCTGAGCAATAGTAAACTAAAATATTGTTATGATCGGTTTGAAATGACACTACTAGAAATCAGCCCTTCAATGACGCGCAAACAATGACACGCGCTGATAGACGACGCGCATTTGTGCGTGCCCTAGAAAATAATGTCAGTTTAGCAAAATTTGAATGATAGTGGACACGCATTTTTGTGCGCCCCTAAAATTAGTGTCCAAAAAAAAAAATTAAAAACACGGAGGGCACCTATCCTAAGAAGCATGTCGTGTTATCGTGTCGCTTTATAATTTTAGTCTCTGAGCGCGCGTTTTCATTTTTTGGGGGGAAAGAAATCCAAAAAAATTAAAAAACCCCGCTTGCGTCTCCTCCTTCCAAAGGAACGCTCACCTCATCAGACTCACCACCATCTCTCTCTCTCTCTACAGTTCCCCTCCATGGTACAAACCACCACTATCTTGCACCACCGCCATGGTCGTCGCAACTACATCTCACCACCTGCAACCTCAACACAATCGACCATCACCACCATTCCTACCATCCATCGCTGCCCTACCATCTTCTCCATCACCACCTCTTTCTTGTTCCATGTGAAACCCTAAAATCGGTACCAACAAGTAATAGGGTTTGGAGAAAAAGTTGATCTAAGAAAAATCAAAGCAAATGACTTAGAAGATTTTTCCATATACTCGTACAAAGCTGCTCAGGTAGGTTATTTCCTAAATTTTGTCTTTAATTGTAAATATATTTTCTTCGATTTTAACCCTAGTTCGCCCCCCCCCCTCCCACCCCTACCCCCATTTGGATTCAGGTTTTTTGTGTGATTGGAGATGTTTCCTTTTTTACATTGGATTCAACCATCGATATAATCAAATCTATTCATATTCTGAACTACCATATCAGATGATGTAGTGTACTACTGACCGACTCAGTGATTCAGTGAGTGAGATGTTTGATTGACTAAACTGGAAATGGTATGTGGTTCAGGTGGCTCATCCAGGCAAAATTGCAATTGGGGGATATTCTTACGGGGCATTTATGACTATAAATTTGTTGGCGATGCCCCTCATCTTTTCAGTTGTGGCATTGCTTGTTGGTTTAATCCAGAGGGTATTTTGGGAAATTTAAGTTTATTTAGTAGCTTGACACTTTCAAAAGGCAATGTTAGCCATATTTCCTTTTCTTTAGGCGTAATCAAGAAGTGGGTTAGTTGCCCCATTAGTTTAGGAAGCATTTTCCTTATTTTCCTTTTAAATATGTAGTCGATTTCCCAGTTAAGTATTCGAATGAAAAAAAACAGAAAATTAGCCCCACTCATTTCTTTTCAACCCTGCGGTAAAGTGAGTTTTTTTCCCCCAACTGAACAGGCCTTTCTTGTTCTTTGTGATTACCCTGTGAATAAAGCTCTTACCTTTCCTGTGTAAAAGACAATATTTTGCATGGAGCATTTTTGTGGATTCATGATAGAACCGGGAGGCTGCTGATGAAAGTCACAAGATCAGCAAACCGTTTGTACAAGATAGCCTTGAATGAGATTCAAGGGAAATGCTTACTCGGCAGTGAAGAAGGCTGCTGACGAAAGTCACAAGATCAGCAAACCATTTTTGTGCCTTCGCTTTGTCCTTTGTGTTGTGCAGCTTTCCCAGAAGGCTGTTAATTCCAGTTTTGCCCTTCCTGTCTTTCATCTGTTTTTGTCCCCTGTTTAGGTTACTTTCCTGTGTCCAGTTCCCTGTTTTGGTGAAAAAGACTTTTGTTGCCCCTGCAAAAGACCAACATTGCTCGCTCAGGAGCTTATAATAGAACACTTACACCTTTTGGGCTTCAGGTAAGACAGACATACTTTGATTTGGTCTCTGGTTGGTTTTTGCTCATTTGTAATTTATTATGTTGTTGAGTAGAATGAAGATAGACCCCTCTCTGTGTGGCGCTATACTTAAAAATAGATGCATGCATATGATTTGAAATTAAACATAGTGATTCCCAAATATGTAAATGAAAAGGATATAATAGCAAGCTCATCACCATAACTCTTCTACTTGTCAAATTTCTTAGAAGTTGAACATGACCATCTATTATATTAAGAAAGTCTGCAAACAACATGAATTAAACTTACGCAAACAATTAAATTACCATTTCAGTAGAACATTAGATTTGGTTTCTGTTGAGTATTCAACAACCCTGAGATTATAGCTTATCAGTTAGATAGTTTCATTTGTACAATTTATGAGAGTGTTTTAATGCACAGTATATGTTGGATTTATGTAATGAATATAACAAAGAACTAATACCATCCTTACAGAAAACAAAAAACCTCATATAATTTCCAGATTTAACCTCTTCAATTTCTGCTGCATATTTCTTGCATCCTGTATATGATTTTTAAGAAAATGCAAAAACCTGATTACATCCATTTTTTTGTTTAAATTGATTTATGTTCTTTGCTTCTGTAGTAGAAGGCTAGAAGCGACATGACTTATAGCTTTGGTGAAAAGGGCCCTGCCATTGTCAATCCACTGAGTACAGCAGTGAATCCCTTAAACATATGGCATATGTAGATAGTGGAGAATGGGTTGAATGGGGTCCATCTAATGATGCAAAGCATTAAACCGATGCCTACTATTTTTGACCATTTTGTTATGACCCGATGATCATTAGTTGACTGTTACTATGTAACAAAAACAATCTTTGAGGGGAGAAAAGCATACAGAATAACAGCCGCTTCAGTAATGTCAGGGTGCGTATGTAGAATGTGTTCCAATTTTGCAGGAGGCACCTACATGTCATGTGGTTTAAATAACTTAGAAAGATCATAGACCCTAACCAACATGAAAATTGAATGATCAATGTACCTGATAACCTTTATATTTGATCAACTCTTTTAATCTGTCCACAATAAATAAGAAGCCTTCATTATCAAAGTAACAAAGATCACCCGTTCTCAACCATCCATCCGAGTCCACCATTGTATCGGTAACTTCTTTATCATCCAAAGCCTGATGATAATACAAGAAAAGATAAAGATGACAATAATAGCATTTCCACCAACATGTAATTTATTATATCTCTACTTCCCAATTATTTTTCATGCATACGGAGTATTAAATACCACATATTGTGATAAGTGATGTCTATCTTGGCTTCTTGTAATTCAGTAGCTTTAAACTTTTTAGGTTTATTGAGTAAAGTTTAAACTTCTTGTAATTCTGTAGCTTTATATTCTACTGTCGGGTAATGTGAACAACTTGTAATCACAGGATATTTTACTGTCTGTAATTCTTTCACAATTTTATTTTATTTTTCAAATTGTTTTAAATTTACTGTTTAAAAATAGGATAAAAACTGGGAAGTTGTAAAACGTTAATACTTAATATTATAATTCAGTTTTGTAGATTTGTTTTCGGATTAATTTATTTTTTGATCAAAAGGTCCTTGTACTTTTTGTCTTTTTTCGGTTAAAAGTTAACATCATAAAAGGCACTAGATATTGAGTTTTTTTTGTTTTTTTTTATTAAACTTCAATTTATTTATTTATTTCATAAAAGGAAATTATCAGAAAAATCTCAATATTTTTGAAAAAGTTACAATTTAGTCTCAATATTTTTTTTGAATGAAAAAATCCTAAAAATGGGCAAAATTTTGCATTTTGACCCTTTTTGACCGGTTGGAATCGGTACCAAATTAATTTGGGACTATTTCGTAAACTAACCCAAAATATTGGGAATTTTCTATAAACAAAAATATTAACACTTTTCTGCAAACAAAACCCGTATTATTATTATTAATATTATTATTATTATAATGATGGTGGTCAGGAAAAGGAAGTTACTATAGGCATCCTGAGATTGGTCTTTGCTGTGGTTGGAGATCATGGGTTGACTGCTCTATGGATTACTTTGTAAACCTAATTGAAATGTAAGATTTATTATTTATAAACTTCAGTTTGATTGATACATAACTAAATATGACATTATCTCATTTTTTATTTTTTTATTATTTTTTTATGGATAATTAGTTCATTAGAGATGCTTGCTGGTGTGAGTTTGGCAGAAGAAGGCATCCTGACATTTGTCTTTGCTGTTGTTTATTTTTCATTGAATAAAGGTGGAAATGATAATGATGTATCATCTGCATCAAGGCATGATTCTTTTTTTGCATCTTGATTTTATATTTTGTATGGTGTATTTTCTTATACTATTTAAGTTTATATATAATTCAGGCTTCTGTCATTGGGCACCCATTTCTCTAAAAAAATGACATGTAGATATGGATCATTGCAGCATATTGGAAGGCACACTAATGTTGCTGCTGTCTTTGGTAAATTTAAATTTATTCTCCCATTGTATTATTATATGGTGGCTTGGCTTTTACTTTATGTTTCTTGTGTTTTTGATATGATAGCAGGTCAAGGTGGGAATAAAAACTTGTACAATGAAAAGATTGCAGGAGAGGCTAAAGACAGGTAAGAAAAAGATTACCTCTAGTAGTAAACCAATAAATGTTAGCTTGTGCATCTCATATGCTATTTCTTGTGTTTAGGTCTAAAAGAAAACATGACTTACCAATGTATATTCATGACCAAAGTAGATATTTGTGTCTTCTGGCAACATTGTTGGCTTTTCTAGGGAAGAATGCATCTGATCATACACAAAACAAAACATGACAACTTTTAACAGTTCTGTTATGCACATGTAATGCAGTTGTATGATTGTATACAAGGCTAAAAAAGGGAAACTAAATAAATCCTAAATGTGGTGTCTAAATAACAATATGGAACTCTAAGAAACATATATCCAATATGTTTATGCAAAAACATCCATGTGTCACCATCATTCAAGCTGATATTAATTTTGTGTATTATATCTCATATGCAACCTACTTTCATTAATTTTGTGTATTGGCACGAGGGGTATTTCTGTTATTTGGGTACCCGTTGGTGGTCAACTCGGCTGTTTACAGGTTTGTATGGGTGGGGTGTTTGAGTTTTAGTTACTTAATGAGATGCACTATACGTATAGGAACTTCCACTACAGTGCACAAAATTCAGAACATGTAAAGAAGAGGTAAACTTCTACTTTTAGTTTTCTTTTCTTTTGTTTTTTTTTTCATACAGACCTGGTCATGTTTAGTTACATGCCACCTCATCTTATTCACTTTGGATTCTCTATGGTTCTCTCTTCCTACCTGCTTTACTTTTTGCAGCTGGAGTCACTTCTACGGTTCGTATTGCAAATGTAGGTACATTCTCTACCCATTTGACCCATTGGAAATAAAATTTATCCCAAAATGACCAATTTTCCCTTTCTATTTTTTCAGGCTATAGGTAGCCAATCTATGGATGAGTCGCCAGAGCTATCTGAAGCAGACATGGTTGGCTTTTTAGAAATTGTCATATATAGTAATAAAATTGTTTAAAAAATAGTTCTAAGTGATGCAGACATTGTATAGAAATTCTTGTTCTTCCCTATGTGTCCATTTATACAGATAAGTTGTATGATATTAACTTTTGTGCAATGGATTGTATTTTTTGTATATGGTATTTTATTTTCTATTATGAGACATGAAATGCAAATTTAATTTGAAAATCAGTAAATCTATAAATAATATTTTTAAAAAAATTTAATGTTACGATACGCAAAAATGTGTGTCATCTTCATTTATGACATGGCCTTTCTTGACAGCGGCTTTAATGATACGCATTGCGTGTCATAAATGTGCGTCGTAAATGCGCGTCGTCTATAGACGACGCGCAAAAGAGCGTCGTCTCTCGTTATGACAGGGCCTTCCTTGACACGCATTTGCGCGTCGTCTGAGCGTTTTACGACGCGCAATGAGCGTCGTAAAAGGCCTTTTTTCTAGTAGTGTGATAATTTGCAGAGTTCACTTGAAGAATGTGAGCCTACAACACATGGTACTATGAAGTAGGATTAATATACATTGAGGAAAACTTTCATACATCATTTTTTTCTGTTCTTTTCATGCATAGTTTGATCTAATCTCAGCAAACTGTTCCAGTGTTATAGATGTAATGATGCCTTGATGGCTTATTATTTGTTCATACTGCATGTTTTGTAAGTAGGTTCTAGAAGTGTTGGTAGACAGATTCTCTTTTATTTGACTTAGGTTAATCGAGTGGCAATCAAACCATTGTAATTGTAGAAATGTTACTAATGATCTTTTCATAGGTTCTGGAAGCTTTGTAATTATGGGTAATAATCTTTTATAAGATGTGAGAGTTTGTTGAAGTGCATCATGTTGCAATACACAGTTTTGGGAATGGAGTTGGAGAAAACTCTTTTATTTATGTTCAATGGTTTGGGATATTGGCTCTATAAATGTTACATGAAGGGACTCCTTCATTCTTGTTATCTAGATTGTTCAATTTAAATTTTGATTGAAGAGGGATTCTTGAGTGTAGATGTGGGAATGTTTTTGCAATTCTTTATTTTCTTGTTCCTTGAAGTGGTTTTATGCATGCTTTAGTGATATAAGTTTTTTTTGCATATTGCAGCACAAGTTATCACTTAGACTAACAATATTCATTATTTGGTTGTAGGCAAGAAATTCAGACATCAACCACCTCTGTGACTTCAGTCCCAAAGTGATGAGAAACAAAAATCAATAGATAATGATACTAAAGAGAAACATGAAGAATTAGAGAAGAAGAAGAAGATGATATCATTAAATCTAATGAAATGAATTACAAAATATATTGAATGAAGCAAGACCCTCAGACAATCCCTGGGAATCTCCCTCTCTCACAAGCTAAACGCTAAGAGCCAAGAACATTGAACAATATTAATCGACATCTCCAAAATGAAGTTACTCTTCCCTCTTTATTATATTCCTCTCTCTCTCTCTCTATCTATCTATCTATCTCTCCCCCTAACTGACTTTCTAGCCACTTTCCATTTTTGCCCTTTTGCCCCTTCTAGAATGCACATGTAACATTCCTAGTTTATTTATATCAAAGCCTAACAATTCTGAATCTATATCATTACTCCCTCCTTCAAACAAAGTCTTGCTCTCAAGTCTTGCTTTAGGACTTTGACAACTAATAGCCCATCCATCTGCCAACATGTTGTCTCCGACTGTACCTCCTTTCCACCTAATTAACCAAAAATGTAGTTGGTCTAGGTAATGTTTAACCATCTGAACGACCTTCCCTTGGTATTTTAGCCAAGCCATTCCATACAGTTTGTCAATGGTTTCGTACATTTGAAGGTTGAAGCCTCTCACATTTGTAAAATACTCATTGTTTTTCTTTGCATGTCCTAAAGGTGTATGGATTCTTGGTGCGAAATTCAACAACCCTAACTGACTTTCTAGACACTTTCCATTTTTGCCCTTCCGCCCCTTCTAGAATGCACATGTAATATTCCTAGTTTATTTATATCAAAGCCCAGCAATTCTTAATCTGTATCACAAAGCCACTGAAGTTTTTACTCCCACAATTTTAGTAAGGTAAACTAGCAAGTTTAAATGAATCATTTTCTGTTGTCTATTTGTGGTTTAAAACTTAAACTGTTGAGAGCATTCTTGTTTATGTTTTCATGCGATTCTTGTATGTTATGTACTTGTTAATCTTGAATCCTATTCTATAATTATTATATGTGTTAATTAAATGCTTTTGTAGATACCTCCTTGGACCAGATGACATGTCAGTTTTGGACAACATGTAGGTTTGCATTGCATGGTCATTAGGAAGTGTTTTTTTTTTGTTATAAATATAATCTGAGATGTTACCTAGTGATGTTAACTGCTGAATTATTTATTATCTTCTGTTTTTGATAAAGTGTTGTGATTTTATCATTTGGATCCCCACTATTAGGTGTTGTATGCAATATAACCCATTTTGTTGTGTGATAAATCTTTTTTAATAATTTCATTTGCACTTGTTTAGAAATAACCTAGAAAATTGATTTTTCATTATACTTTTTTTTGTAATTAAAGTTCATTAATCATAAAATTGCATATATCCTACAGGCCAACCATACAGATACAGATAGAGGGTCATGGAATGTAATAATCTTGCCTTTTCAATATCTTCACCATTCCATTCCATCCAACCAAACACTTACGCATTAAAGTTAGGGTCTATGAAACTTGGATGATGTCTCGATTTAAATCAACTTGCTAGGAAAATTCATAAATATGTAGATAAAGATAAACAAAATTATTTATGCTTGTATATTTGGAATAATTCCATCTGATTTTCTGGTTTATGGATGTTTTTGGTAGCATGTGAAGCAGGTTTTCACATCTTGTAATGATCTTTTGCGGAAGAAGCAGTTTTGTTACATTCTAGCTCGACAAGTAAGACTTACATTTTGTCAGTAGTAGCTCGACTCTTTTTTTTTTAATCTCACACCATATATTCTTTTGATCAAAAAAATTTCTGGAACAATATTTAATTTTACTGCTGAATTTCATTCATGGGAGATTATGTTCCATTTACATTTCGAGTGAAAAACTTTCTTTTGAGTAAATGAGTTATTATTATAGATGAAAAAGGTTTAGCATTTTGATGTGGTTGAAGTATGTGATTTGTAATTATAAAGATGTTACATAACGTAGGGAACACGTTTTGAGGCTGATAAAGAGATGTGTGGGGATCATGAGGATAGGGAGGCTTTGCAAGAGATCATTAACAATATCAAACTAAGTGAATGCTATCTTACCCTTGCTCGATATATTGAAGTCATTGAGCCCAAATCTCCCAAAGACTATATAAGGTTGGGCCGTTTCATAATTTTTATATCATATTTATAATTTATAATTTATAATTAACAATTAATTTCTCTTTATTTAGGCACACTTACTGGATGGGCGGGCAAGTGTTGATTAAGCCAGGCAAAACCTGGTAGCTACATTTGTGAATGCTTTTGTAAATGCTGGCTTTGGTCAGGTATTTAATATTTTTCGACTACTTTTGTCAAAATAAATAAATAATCTAATAATTTAATTTATGTTTCTCTTTTCAAGGATAAACTAATGACACTCCTAACTAAGGCTTCACGTGGTGGCTCTTTTGGGAATTCTCTTTTTAAGAACAAAGAACATGGGAAAGCCAGTGTTGCTGCAAGTTTGGTAATATTATTAGTCTTAAGTAATTTGTTTATTCTCTGCTATTATTGGCTCATGAACGAAATTCAACAGCACTATCTTGATCGTTATTTCATTGCTCGAAGGTCCCTACCTGCACTCAATGAAGTTGCTCTGACATGTTTTCGTGAATCAGTTAGTATTCTTTTCAACAAATAGTTAATAATAGGTTTTGGTTTCTTAATTGGTAACTAATGAGATTTTTTTTGGAGTACAGGTTTATGAATAGGCTAAGGGTATAGCTAAAGATGATGTTATTCCACTTGTAAGTTGTTTTATATGCTCACGCACCAATATATTAGTAATAACTTATTGCATGTAACAATCTTTTTTTTATTTTAAAAATGTAGCTGGAATCTTGGAATTAAAAACTTTTGATATTGTTTTACTCATTTCATTATGGTTTGGATGTAGTATGGATTGAATAGCAATCAGAGTTTGACAGTGTATCTTCAAGTTATTTCAAACTCATTGGGCTGATTCCATGGTCAATAATCCAATGCCCGACACACATTCTGCAGATGCCTAATTGAAGGTCAGTTCCATCCCGTCTTCTGCCTTGTTTAGAATTTATAAATGAAATAATTTGATCTCTTTTTATTAAAACATTTCACGCATTGTGAGATCTACTCAAGTCTCAATTGTATCAATTTCATCCATAGACAAACCAATGTTTTTCAAAGTACAATGCCCTAATAAGTTTTTTTAAGTGTAATACTATGTTTGGTTTCCTCTGGTCATTTTAGTTTTTGTCAAATCCAAATGTTTTGTTGGGATGTTCTAAAGCAACCTGAGGTGCTTATACTTACACAAGAAGTTGCTCGAAGTGGAATAAAAACAATAGCAGTTCATACTTCAGCTTCATTTAGTGATTCTTTTGAGAAATTAATACAAGCAAGTTCTTGATGTTTCTTGCAATGAAACTCAGTTTAAAAACAAAAGAGATTCATATGGCCTTCCACTTGGAGAAATAAAGTTGATCTTGCATTAGGAGATATACATGTTGTAAAGTGTATCAAGTCTGACTACCCATGTGTCCCATTGGAGGAAGCTCAAGGTTCTTTCTTTCTCTAACACTATAATAATCCATCTTCACACTTATTTTGTAGTTATTTTTTTTTGCAGGCAATATAGATACTTTGAGCAAGTTCATACATTTAGATTCCTTGAGTGGGGTTACTAAGGAAGAGTGGAGACAAGTGAGGCACACATTTAAAAAAATCAGCACACATCTTGTTCATACTTCTACTGATTTGTTTTATCTTTTTATGGAACGATTATTTGTATGACATTAAATTTTATGCAATGGATTGTATTTTTTTAATATGATATTTTATTTTCTATTATGCGACATTAAATGCAAATTTTTTGTATACAAATTTAATTTGAAAATTAGTAAATCTATAAATAATATTTTTGTAAAACATTTAAAATTATGATACGCAAAAATGTGTGTCATCTTCATTTTTGACATGGCCTTTCTTGACAGGGGCTTTCTTGATACGCATTGCGTGTCATTAACACGCGCGTCGTAAGGTTACGACACGCGAATGCGTGTCGTCTTCCTTTATGAGTGTTGTAAAATGCGCGTCGTAATTGCGCGTCATAAATGAGTGTCGTAAATGTGCGTCGTCTCTCTTTATGACAGGGCCTTTCTTGATGCGCATTTGCGCGTCATCTGAGCCTTTTACAACTGTAACGACGTAAATTTTCAAAATAATTTTTCATTTTTAAAACATTCATTCATTCATAAAATAATGTCAAACACATTGTATCAAATGTTATTGTCACAAAACATCTTTCCAGAATCTCTACAAAAACTCCAATGCGTGTGTGTACGAATCATGTCGACGCCTTCCCGCGCTCATCACTAGTACCTGAAACATATAACATATCAACTGTAAGCATAAATGCTTAGTGAGTTCCCCAAAATACCACATACAACACATATGCCACTCGAGGCTATAATACGACCCTCCGGTCGATGTGTATCAGCGGAACCCTCCAGTTCCGTATCGTTGGGTCCTCCGACCCGGTCTGTCTCGTTGGACCCTCCGGTCCGGTCTATACCACATAGCATACATATATCACAAACACATATACACAAATCACATAACACATAACACATAAGACCCTCCGGTCTGCTCAGGGTTTCCACTCTAGGAAATGTATAGTGAGAAGACTCACCTCGATGTCTCGGTAAATATCTGACTCGGAAGAAGTGTGATCTAGCCTCCGCCTAATCACATAAAGTAATATTCTCATAAATACAACTGTACTCAACCCTAAAAGTCAACAAGGTCAACGGTCAAACTTTGACCCGACTCTGCGAGTGCATTAGGGCGACTCGGCGAGTGTACACGTGTCCACTGACTCTCTTAGACCCTCTCTTGGCACGTCGAGTACTTCCCTGACTCGACGAGTTCCACCTGGCATGAATCGCGGGGCCACCCCGACTCAACTCGCCGAGTCTCAAGAACAACTCGGCGAGTTCCAACTTGAACTCAGCCCTCCTGACTCACCGAGTCATTCCCCCAACTCGACAAGTCCACTCACTGAGTGATTAACGGGCAACCTTCATACTACGCGCCGAGTCTGTTCTTCGGACTCGGTGAGTTCATGCCATGCACAAACTCAAAACAACTTCTGAGGTCAGATCTATTCCATACAATCATAGATCTGGCCTCCCCAAGCATGATAATCACGTAAAGTTCGGACCTTGGCACTCATATCTCATCTAAATGGTCCAAAACAGTGATTTAGCCCGAAAAATGACATTCCTAGCCCATGGCTCCCAAAAGGACTCATAAAGCTCCAAGTGTTAAGGCCTCTGGACCTCTTTGGGTCCAGATCCAGAACACAAACTCGAGAAGGGACCAAATGCTCTACATAAACCACCTCTAAAAGGGTTAGAAAACCTTAACTCAAAGGATCAACATCAAAACTGAAGAAGGTCCGAGAATAATACCTCAATACAGTCTCTAAGAGCTTAAGAACCACCAAAATCGCACCTCCTTCAGCCTCCTCTTGCCTTGAACACTTCCTTCTTGCAAAAAACCCCACAAAAGTTCATGATTTGCCTCTCCTTCCTCACAAACGCTCTAGATCTCTTTAGGGCTTCTCTCTGGGGGTTGGTGGTCACAATTGACGGCCATAAGGCCCTTTAAATAGGTCTCAAACCCAGGAAATTAGGGTTTCATTAAACAGCATGGACTCGTCGAGTCCACTCGAGAACTCGCCGAGTCCAACTGCGAACTCGCATCCAAATCCGCGACCATACTCCGCGAGTTTAGACGCCAACTCGCCGAGTCCCCCCACAATATCTAAAAATAAAAGAACAAAACATAATACCTGGGAACCCGGATGTTACAATTCTCCCCCACTAGAATCAGACTTCGCCCTCGAAGTCTCACTCTGAAAACAACTCTGGATGCTGCTCCAGCATCTCCCGCTCTGGTTCCCAAGTCAACTCTGACCCTTTCCAATGTTTCCACTGGACCGGTACCAGAGGAACTTCCTTGTTCCTCAAAACCTTGACCTTCCGATCCCTGATCGCCACCGGTGTCTCAGCATAATTCAGGCTCGCATCCACATGAATATCTTCTAATGGCACCACTGCCGACTTGTTAGCTATAAATTTTCGCAATTGCGACACGTGGAAAGTGTCCTGAATCTGACCCAACTCGGTTGGCAACTCCAAACGATAGGCTACCCTACCTACCCTCGCGATCACCCTGAAAGGACCAATATATCGAGGACCCAACTTGCCCCTCTTCCTGAATCGGATCACTCCTTTCCAAGGAGAGACCTTCAGGAGCACGAAGTCGCCGACCTGAAACTCGAGCTCGGACCGACGAATGTCCGCATAACTCTTTTGATGAATCTGAGCGGCCAACAATCTCTGTCTGACCTGCTGGATCTGCTCTGTCGTCTGAAGCACAATATCGGTGCTACCCATCACACGCTGCCCTACTTTTCCCCAGCAAATAGGGGTTCGACACCTCCTCCCATACAACAGCTCAAAGGGTGGCATTCTAATGCTTGAATGATGGTTGTTGTTATAAGAAAACTCTGCCAAGGTCAAATACGTGTCCCAACTCCTGCCGAAATCCAACACACATGCCCGGAGCATGTCCTTGAGCATCTGAATCGTCCGCTCACTCTGCACGTCATTCTATGGGTGGTATGTAGTACTAAATTGCAGTTTCCTACCCAATTCCTCATGAAACTTCTTCCAGAATCTGGAAGTGAAACGTACATCCCGATCTAAGACAATCGAGATCGGCACTCCATGCTGCGATACAACCTCTCTCACGTACATCTCTGCCAACTTCTCCGCGGAAGAGCTCTCACTGATGGCCAGGAAGTGAGCACTCTTTGTCAACCTGTCCACAATCACCCAAATTGCATCGACACCCCTCGCAGTCCTTGGCAATTTGGTGATGAAATCCATGGTAATTTGTTCCAATTTCCACTCGGGAATCTCTAATGGCTGCAGCTTACCATGTGGACACTGGTGCTCGGCCTTCACCCTGCGACAGGTCAAGCACCTCTCTACAAACCATGTGACATCCCTCTTCATACTGGGTCACCAATAATCCTTTTTCAAGTCTAAATACATCTTAGTGTCCCCGGGATGGATCGAGAATTTCGATCGATGGGCTTCCTCCATCAAAATGGTATGCATGCCGCCCACGGACGGTACCCAAATCCGACCCTGAAATGTCATAAGCCCCCGGCTATCAGTAACTAATTCTGATACCAGCTCGACAACTCGCTCTCTTTTCTAGCTTTCCGGCTTTACAGCCTTAGCCTGGGCCCCACGAATAGCATCCAACACCGGGGTCATCATTGTCAATCTCAAACAAACATCTCGAATTGGGGCGCCCTCTACCCTACGGCTCAATGCATCGGCTACCACATTAGCCTTGCCCGGGTGGTACAGGATCTCACAATCATAATCCTTGACCACGTCCAACCATCTCCTCTGGCGCATATTCAGTTTGGGCTGATCCATCAAATACTTCAAGCTTTTGTGGTCCGTGTATATCGTACACCGAACTCCATATAGATAATGTCACCAAATCTTGAGAGTGAACACCGCCGCTCCCAGCTCCAAATCATGAGTGGGATATCTCGACTCATGAGGCTTAAGCTGCCTCGATGCATATGAAGTCACATTCCCCCTCTGCATAAGCACCGCTCCCAATCCGGATATCGATGCACCACAATATACCATGAAATCTTCCATCCCTTCTGGAAGAGCTAACACTGGTGCTTTGCATAATTTTTAGCGAAGTGTCTCGAACGAGGTCTGCTGCTCCGAACCCCAAGAGAACGCAACACCCTTCCGGGTCAACTTGGTGAGTGGCACGGCGATCTTGGAGAAATCCTTAATAAATCTCCGATAATAGCCGGCCAAACCCAGAAAACTCCTGATCTCGGTGGCTGATCTCGGTACCTCCCATCTCATGACCGCCTCAATCTTGGCCGGATTGACCAATATCCCATTCTGGTTAATGAGGTGCCCTAGAAACTGAACCTCTCGTAGCCAGAACTCACATTTGGAGAACTTGGCATAAAGCCTCTCCGATCTCAGAACTCCGAGGATCTCCCTCAAATGCTCCTCATGCTGCTCTCTGGATCTCGAACACACCAAAATGTCGTCGATGAACACAATCACTGAGCGATCCAACATCGGTCTGCACACCCTATTCAACAGATCCATGAACACCGCCGGTGCGTTGGTGAGTCCGAAAGGCATCACCACAAACTCGTAATGCCCATAACTAGTCCGGAATGCTCTCTTCTGGACGTCCTCCTCCCGCACCCTCACCTGATGATACCTAGACCTCAAATCGATCTTGGAGAACCAAGATGCTCCCTGTAACTGATCAAACAAATCATCGAATCTCGGCAATGGGTAACGGTTCTTGACTGTTAGCTTATTCAGCTCACGATAATCAATGCACATCCTGAGCGAACCCTCCTTCTTCTTGACAAAAAGAATAGGCGCCCTCATGGCGAATAGCTCGGCCTTATAAACCCCTTCCCCAGCAGCTCCGGGAGCTGCAAGGATAACTCTTGCATCTCCGGAGGCACAAGGCGATAAGGCGCCTTAGCGATAGGCTCAGCTCCCGGAACCAACTCAATACCGAACTCTACTTGCCTCTCCGGAGGCACACCCGACAATTCCTCTGGAAACACATCCAGGAACTCGCACACTATTGAAACCTCATTCGGTCTCTCTGAAACAACCCTCGCATCCATCACATATGCCACAAATCCTCTATAGCCCTGTTGTAGACTCTGTCTCGCTCTGGCGGCCGAACAAAATGCTGACCCCGCACGTGTACCCTCACCGTGCACTATAAGAACTCCCCCACTAGGGTCTCGAATCGTCACCAACTGACGCTTGCAGTCTATCACAGCTCCAAATCGGCTAAACAATCCATACCCACTATAACACACACGTCCCCCATCGCGATTGGAACCAGATCTATCGGAAACTCCACACCGAAGATCTCAAGGACACATCCTCGAATCACATCCGAAGCATACACTGCTCGCTCATCAGCTATGGAAACTCACATTGGCCGATCCAACGCCTCTCAACGGATAATAATATGCTGACTAAATGCTACGGAAACAAACGACCGACTTGCACCCGAGTCAAATAATACCAATGCATGCACAGAACTCACAAGAAAAGTACCTACGCATATCATCATATAAGCATACAAACTCAACTCAGATAAAAAATGAAAGGAGAGAACATACCAGTCACAACATCGTGCGCCGCACAGACCTCCTCCGCGGTCAACTGAAATGCTCTCCCACGAGCCTTCGGGGCCTCCACCTTCACCGGCCGAACCTCGGTAGTCCTAGCAACAAGTGCAGATCCCTGTGTTGATCCTTGAAGAAGATGCGGGCACTCGGCCTTCCGATGGCCGGTCTGGTTGCAATGAAAGCAATTCCTTGGGGAAATCCCTCGCGATATGCCCCTCCTTCCCACACTTGTAGCATACCCCTGCCCTGCACGACCCCTCGTGACTCTTACCGCACTTCCCAAAAGTGCGGCCCTTCGTGCCTCCAGATCTCGAATCAACGGGTCTAGCTCGCTTGGTTGCCGGCTGAGATTGAGTCGGCCGTCGATCCGCCCTCTATGACTCGGCCTCCTCCCATGTCTGAGTCTCCAACTCAATCTCCCTCTTCTGGGAATTTTCCTGGAGCTCGGCAAATTTCCGGTAAGTCAAGTTCGCCACGAACTCCCGAATATCTCTCCTCAACACGCTCAGATAACGGCTCATACGAGCCTGCTCAGATGGCACCTGCTCAGGGCAAAACATCGCCCTCTCATGAAACTTCCTGGTGATCACTGCCACAGAATCAGTACCCTGCTTGAGGGTCAAGAACTCCTGAATCAACCATTCCCTCTCCACCGGGGGAACATAATCCTCTCTAAACATAGCGGTGAACCTCTCCCAGGTCACCTCAGAAATCTCAGCCAAAGTGAAGTTCTCCATCATGAACTTCCACCAATCCTTCGCTCCCAGGCGGAGCTGGTTCAAGGCGAACCGAACTCTCAAGTGCTCTGGGCAAGAACACGTATAGAAGCATCCCTCAATGTCATAGATCCACCTCATAGCGGCAATCGGATCCTACATCCCGTCGAACTCTGGTGGCTTCGTGTTGCTAAACTCCCGGAACAACAACGAGTCACCTCCCTGAGGTCTGGCAGCAGCAACAGCAGCAGTAGCTGCAGCTGCAGTAGCCTCAGTCAATGTTGTGTACCGCTCATCAAAAGTCTCAATCAACGTGGTCTTGATGTCCCCAAACATCTCAGGAATCTCAGTCCGGATGGCAGCAACAACCTCCTCATGAATCAATCGACGGATTCCTCGTCGCTGACACCACTGCTCTCAGGTGTGTGTCGAGTCCCAACCATGATGCTTCTGAAATACAGCAAAAATTATCAGAGACTCGATCGAGCATACACATACTCGATGACACAACCCTACTTGTCCTCCGTTGTCCAAAAGATTCTTACTTGGAATGCCCACTGATCCGGTGTCTTCAGTAGTACGGGCCCAATACTACTGACCACACCGCATCAGTATTCACTCCAAGTCCTCCTCCTTGGATCTTGGATTACAAGTACTCTACTCTCATGAGCTCCTAACTGCTATCTACTCACTCTCAAAGCATCTCAGCAGCAGAAATCTCCTAGACTAAGGGATTCACCGTTCGGGCGCTGGCTGATCGTACACACGGCTGTGCTATGTTCGTCTCAAAACTCTTTTTACTCTTTTCAAAAGTTTGACTTCATTATCAAGATTTTTCCTCAAATCCTCAGTTTGAGTTCATATACGCCCGAAGATGCATTCGAATCCCTCAAACCAAGGCTCTGATACCAACTTGTAACGACGTAAATTTTCAAAATAATTTTTCATTTTTAAAACATTCATTCATTCATAAAATAATGTCAAACACATTGTATCAAATGTTATTGTCACAAAACATCTTCCCAGAATCTCTACAAAAACTCTAATGCGTGTGTGTACGAATCATGTCGGCGCCTTCCCGCGCTCATCACTAGTACCTGAAACACATAACACATCAACTGTAAGCATAAATGCTTAGTGAGTTCCCCAAAATACCACATACATCACATATGCCACTCGAGGCTATTATACGACCCTTCGGTCGATGTGTATCAGCGGAACCCTCCAGTTCCGTATCATTGTGTCCTCCGACCTGGTCTGTCTCGTTGGACCCTCCGGTCCGGTCTATACCACATAGCCTACGTATATCACAAACACATATACACAAAGCACATAACACATAACACATAAGACCCTCCGGTCTGCTCAGGGTTTCCACTCTAGAAAATGTATAGTGAGAAGACTCACCTCGATGTCTCGGTAAATATCTGACTCGGAAGAAGTGTGATCTAGCCTCCGCCTAATCACATAAAGTAATATTCTCATAAATACAACTGTACTCAACCCTAAAAGTCAACATGGTCAACGATCAAACTTTGACCCGACTTTTCGAGTGCACTAGGGCGACTCGGCGAGTCTACACGTGTCCACTGACTCTCTTAGACCCTCTCTTGCCACGTCGAGTACTTCCCTGACTCGACGAGTTCCACCTGGCATGAATCGCAGGGCCACCTCGACTCAACTCGCCGAGTCTCAAGAACAACTCGGCGAGTTCCAACTTGAACTCAACCCTCCTGACTCTCCCTGACTCACCGAGTCATTCCCCCAACTCGAAAGTCCACTCACTGAGTGATTAACGGGCAACCTTCATACTACTCGCCGAGTCTGTTCTTCGGACTCGGCGAGTTCATGCCATGCACAAACTCAAAACAACTTCTGAGGTCAGATCTGTTCCATACAATCATAGATCTGGCCTCCCCAAGCATGATAATCACGTAAAGTTCGGACCTTGGCACTCATATCTCATCTAAATGGTCCAAAATTGTGATTTAGCCCCAAAAATGACATTCCTAGCCCATGGCTCCCAAAAGGACTCATAAAGCTCCAAGTGTTAAGGCCTCTGGACCTCTTTGGGTCCAGATCCAGAAAATAAACTCGAGAAGGGACCAAATGCTCTACATAAACCACCTTTAAAAGGGTTAGAAAACCCTAAGTCAAAGGATCAACATCAAAACTGAAGAAGGTCGAAGAATAATACCTCAATACAGTCTTTAAGAGCTCAAGAACCACCAAAATTGCACCTCCTTTAGCCTCCTCTTGCCTTGAACACTTCCTTCTTGCAAAAAAAAACCCACAAAAGTTCAAGATTTGCCTCTCCTTCCTCACAAACGCTCTAGATCTCTTTAGGCCTTCTCTCTGGGGGTTGGTGGCCGCAATTGACGGCCATAAGGCCCTTTAAATAGGTCTCAAACCCTGGAAATTAGGGTTTCATTAAACAACATGGACTCGCTGATTCCACTCGACAACTCGCCGAGTCCAGCTGTGAACTCGCATACGAATCCGCGACCATACTCCGCGAGTTTAGACGCCAACTCGCTGAGTCCCCCCACAATATCTAAAAATAAAAGAACAAAACATAATACCTAGGAACCCGGATGTTACAACGACGCGCAATGAGCGTCGTAAAAGGATTTTTTTCTAGTAGTGATCACAAACAAGGTGTGAATAACCATGCAAATTAACTTGGTACTCTTAATTTTATCACCCAATCGATGTGTCGATTAACCACACACGCTCCACCAATCTATGATAAACCTTAAGCCACCCTTGTTAGTCCAAGTTAGTGTGCCGGTTAACCACACACCCTCCACAAACGACTTAGCAAGGTGCAAAGTGTAATTTCATGGGTTAGCATCAATTTCACATTTTCCTAAAGTAACTAAGATTGGGAATTTAATAAAAACATTTAGTTACTTTATTTTCATTATACTTTTAATGAGAGTTATAGTCTTTCTCCTCCCGTTCGGCTAACAACCCTCCGCTAGTCAAGGAAGCGGTGGGTGAGAGTGGACACCCATTGAGCCGCCATTTTATAGGCAGCAACCTGATACCCCCCTTATAGACCGGCTTCGTGAATGAGAACTACTAACGGTAAGACTGACTTATTTATATACATATATATACATATATATATATATATATATATATATATATATATATATTTATTAGACTTTTAATAATATAATAGTATAAGGATTGAATATTAAAGTTTTAAAATTATAGGGTTTGGAATTAAAGTATTCTAAAGTGACTTTACAAATTCCAAAACTTAAGGGCAAGTTTTGAAATTATTCACAACCTTTTATTTCTATAACTTATGAGTTTTAATTATTTAATGGAAAAGAGTTTTGGAATTTCATAACTCGAGAGCAAGTTATGGAGTCCATTAGCATTTAGATCAACAGCTAAACTAATAAGCATGTATAATTATTTCTATCATCTAAAAAAACTCATGAGAATGCATAATTCATATCAACAATTTTCAAGAATCATACACATAATATAAAATGTGAAACCTTGACAATTATCTTTGAAATTGGATAAGCACAATCATTACTGATGAGTTTATAAAACTCTTTGATCGATTAGATCTTATAACAGGTAAATCAAAAAAGCGAAAAACAATAAGATAAAACGCAAGAATGAATCGGAACGTGTCGAATGATTCAATAGATTCAATCCTCAGCAGAGCTCGATAAAGAACTTCCGATGTAGAGGATATTAGGGTTACAAAAGACAAGAACTATGAATGCTATTCAATTCTCTATCAAATCTTACGTTCTAGGATGCATGCAAGCATCTATAGATATAAAACCCTACAAAATAACTCACGGATGGACAGGCCCATACCGGAGATTAAATGGACTAAATATCGAGCCCAAGACGCAACACTATCTGGACCTAACAATCTCCCCCTTTGCATCAATTGGAGCGAGACTATCACTTCTTCTTGCTGGGTCCAGCTGCAGGAACCTTCTTAGTGGTTTCAAACAGACAAGGGATGAGAGCGAGGATTGTCTGTCTGAAGCGAATATACCACTGGATCATGTCATCAAAGTACTTCTTGTCATCTGCTGAATTCTGCTTGCAACGATGAATGATTCCCAAAACATGTTCCAGGCATGCAGTGGTGTAGAGATGATTGTATGCCAAAGCGAACAGGCATTTTTGGCCTTCGTTCCTTGTAAACATGACAGAATTTCGTTTCGGGTCAATCTTTCCCATCTGCATCATGTTCAGATCACTGGCAGAGCCAACAGGTAAGATAGTGGGCTTTTCTTGAAGATGCTAGGGATCTCCTGATCCATCTTCGCAACTTCCATGATGTAGCATACAAGCATCCTCTTGAAGTGATCAATAATCGGACCATATTCTGCTTCATTTGTGAGGAGGATGTTGTGCAAAATTATCCAATCATGTGGATTCAAATTGGGAAGATCAGCTAGCGATATGGCATGTTCGGTCTTAGCAGAACCCCTCAGCACCTTGAACCGAACGTTCGTGAAGTTCCCTTCTCGAAACGGCTTGAGGACCCGAACGTTGATTATCTTCTGAGCGCTCCAAGTTTGATACTGTGGTTGGACAGCCTTCAGGTAGAATTCGACGAGATCCCTATCAACCTTTGGATGAGGATGAGGGATATCAGCAACGTTATCAAAGGCATGGAAGATGAAGGCCTTTCGGGTCAGTGGAATATCAAACTGTGAATCGACAGAGTTGATGCGATCTAGTGAAATCACCGGTTCAAGCCACAAAATGCTGGGAGTTTCAATCGCTTCCTTCAAAAGCTTCTCAAGAGTCCACGGAGGAAAAAGGGTTTTCCTACTCTCAAGAAGGTCATGAGCCTCTTTCATTTTTCTTTTAGTTTCCTCAGCCTCTCTGGCAACACGAGCGCTCATATCAGCATCCTTATCACGACCTTGCTTCTTTAAGAGATCTACAATCATCTCTTTATCGTCATCACTATCTTCAGCAATATTCTTCCCTTTGTCTTTGACACCCGAACCTGAGGCTTGACCTGTTGAAGGAGGTTCGGTTGTTTTTGTTGCTGTAGAAATGGGAGGTGGTTGGGATACATCTTCCCCCCCTTGTTTCTGAATGGACACGAACTCAAGGAGCCCTTCAATTTTGCTTAGGAGAGCAAGGGCAGGAGCAAGCTTCTCTGCGAGAGTACGCCTCATCGAGTAGTTCAAAATCAGATCATGGGCTTCAATGATGTTGGAAAGGGCGGCGTGGACATCCGAAACACACGAAGAGACAACTTATCGTTCAGATCGAAGAGATTCAATCTCCTTTTGAGAATTGGAAAGTTGAAGATTCTTGACCTTGAGAGCAGTGGTCTTTCGAGCAAGAGCGTCCATGAGGGAGTTCTCGGCAGCTAGATCTTCTTGTAGCTTAGACAGGCGCTCCTCAATAGTCACCTTAAACGATAAGTCGTCATCAGTGAGAGTTTGACGAAGACTGGCGAAGGACTGCAGTTCTGAGGCAACTGAGGTAGCCATCTTGTTGACAATAGGGTCAAGCTTCGTTTTACTGGCATCGGCAGTTTCCTGTAAAGACTGCAAAAGAGAAGAAGCGTCAAGAAATAGTTTTTCGACTTTTTCGGTCGCAGCAGCACATGCCTTGGTGGAGGCGTCAATAGCGACAGTGGCTGAGTTGATGGAGGCTTCATGAGCCTAAGTGAAAGCATCAACAATCCTCTGAATAGCAGCATCTGAGATTGTAGAGTGGGAGGAAGAATAGGAGGAAGCAATGAGCGAATCAATCTTCTCGTGAAGCTCCTTGAGATGCTTCTTGGTGACAGGAGCATCATCGTCATCGTCACTTTGCACCTGATACGGACTGTAATAGACCGAATTAAATGTCATGTTCTCCCCACCAAGAAAAGGTTCTTCATTGTCTGCGGAGTGAGCAGGAGATGAGGGTGGAGGTGAGGGTGGAGGTGCGGTTGTGAAAGTGGGTTCGGGTTTTGATGTATGCTCGGTAGTGGGAGTGAGTTCGGGTGCTTTAGTAGGAACCCCCGTATCAGATACGTTGGTTCTTACGTCAGCGGTTGTTGTGGTAGCTTCAGTGAAAAGGGGAGGGGGTATAGGGATAGAAGTAGGTGGTATTTGAGTAGTGGAGGTTATGGGGGGAATGGAAACAGAAATGGTGATTGGTGGAGAAGAGACAGGTGAACTAGAAACATGTACCTCTGGGGTAGGCGATCGTGGAGGAGTGTTACCACGGGGGGACTCTTCGGAGTCAGAACTTTCTCCCTCAGATTCGATTGAGGAGGAAGCAAGTATCAGCTTTCGCCTAGGTTGGGTTTTCCTCTTCTTCAGTGGAGGAGATTGAGCCGCCTTGGTAGGTTTGCGTTTCTTCGGAGAAGGGCCTTTCGCTCCCTTGACAACCTTCTTGTCTTTCCCTATTTCATTTTTCTTTCCCCTTGGAGCGGGCCTATCAGCATCGTGGATTGACTTAATCATATCAGGAGTGAGCTCTCTCGGACTAGAGCGACGAAACTCCTTGTAGGTGCGGATGATGTGGCTGTCGCTTGGAACATCTCCAAACATTGACTCAGGGATGGAGCCATTGAACTGAAACTTAGATGCATCAGAGACAATGATCTTTGTAGTATGGAAAGTACCTATCGAAGAGAGTAGAGAATCAGCAACAATTGGGACGTGATACTTGTCCATCACCCATTTTGTGATCAGCGTCCAGAAGCGAGCGTAGGAGATCTCTGAATGGCGAGATGTAGAGACAAGACTCTGAATCAGCTGCTGCCATAAAACCGACCCATAGTCAAGGTTGATGCCATTGTATACCCCATAAATAATCGTTATAAACAGACGACTCGCTCTGTCTGAACCAGCACTGCATTCCGATAAGCCCTTGAATAGCACTGTGAAGAACCCGTTCCACTAAGGAGGCAAGCACGATTTCTTGAACTTGGTGACCGTCGTCAGAACCTCAGTGTATCCCATGTTATAAAACATGGAAAACAACTGACCCACTGGAATGGAGTCAGGGTTAACCCTAGATGAATCGGGTTCAAACCCTACAAGCGAACAGAATCGCTGCTTGGAGATGGATGCCTTGTGATCAAGAATGTCGAAGAAGATTCTATCGACCGACTTATCATAATGAGTTGTGGAGAAGATTTGCGATAAACATTCCATAGGAACAGCTTCAACTTTGGTGAGAGCAGGAGCTAGCGGCGAATATTTGATACATTCGATAATCGGGAACATAAAGGCATCGTAAACGTGGGGAGTGAGATCGATGATCAGACTTTGTTGAGGACAAAACGGAAGAATGTGGGATGTGGCATGAACAGAAGATGAGTCTGCCATTGAAGTGAAGAAGTTGGGAGAGATGATGAACAGGAGAATAATTAAAGCGTTTCTTGCTCTCTGAATTTTGGGTGCAGTAAAGAGGTAAATAATGGCTGAAGTTACCTTTTATACCGTGGTGAGAGGAGAGAGAAGAATATGTTCCCAAATCTTCGAGGGAAATACGAAGGGTTTCCGTAGGTGATTGACGCGTGACATTTGGGATCCCCAATGATGACGTAGGAGAGAGAAGAACTATCCCGTTTCACACGCCTTCCCATCAGGCGCCGTTTTGAAGTGTCAAAAATTGTTCCACTTCGCACGCCTATCCTTCAAGCGCCGTTTGAAATATCAAATCGATTGAATTTTCGGCTGAGTCAGCAACTTATCCCTTTAGTATGAGCTGTCATCATAAAGTAGAATGACCACGTGTAACATTGTGAGCCACAACTCTTTTATAACGTCAAAAAAAATGGCTTGTAAGTAATGAAACCAGAATTATGGAAAATCAAAAAGATTTTCGTGCTTAGTGTGTAAAAGAAAAGGAAATAAAGCAACACATATGTGGGAAATTGTGATGTCAATAAAGACACGAAACAATGGATCCCGGGCACGAATCTCTTCCTTCAAAGTCAAGAGAGACCTTAAAGTGTTTGTTTGGTTTCCCGTTGAATTACGATCAGACACTTATTGAGAAGTGTTGAAAGCCATCTTTTAATCAGGCTAATTTGGGTGGCTTTCGCTTCAGTTTAGAATTCCTGATCTTGACATAAGACAGAAATTGACTGAAGTACTTGTGAGACCAAAGTAGACTGTTGAACAAGTAGGGTTGAAAAGAATTTAAGTGGCATGGTGAAAATATTTGTAGGTGAAATCTCATAAAAAAAATTAAAACTAGATTCCATGGGAAGAAATGTTATGGGATTTAACAATTTCATAGGAATCACACAAAGATAAAATTCAGAGATTTCAAGGTACAGCCTTAAGGCTGAATTCGTCAATTCTTTAGTGAAAACTAGAGCAAAGTTAATTGTTCACCGTCAATGCATAGAAGGTAGTGAATTGAGGGTTTCACTTAGCACGTAGTGGCCCGAAGCTAAGATCATGAACACAGAAATTGTGTAACCATAAACCTTAGTGGTAATTTCTGAGAGTCTCAAGGGTTACGTGTATGAGATCGAAATATGATGGAGAAAAATAGTTGAGATGGTGTAAAGAAACCAAAGTACCTCTGCTATTGAAATAAGGACCAACCAGAAAACTCTTATCTCATGTGAGAAGAGAGTAAGGTAGCTCATGATTAGAATAAATATAAAAGCCTAATTGGGAAGACAAGGTTTGTATATACCAAGTCAGTAAGGCTATTATTCAGAATCAGGTGAGGCTTTGGAAACATACAGCAGCATGCTTCTAGGGACACTTAACTAATAAAAGAATTTCCCCACAAATATCCACACAAAAAAACAAAAAAAAATTATTAACGGACACAAAAAAAATGTTTTTGGAGTTTTGAAAAAAAAAATTGGAATTTTTGATTTAAATAAAGAAAAATAAAAAAAAACAGACACAAAAAAAAATTTGGAACTGAACCCGAGCGTTCGGTCTATTTCGGTTGCAAAAAAAATGAATTTGAAAAAGAAAAGGACTTTGAAAATAAGAGAGATGAAATTGAGAAAAGGATACAAAAGGTTTACAACCAAAGAAACTACCTTTGAGTGATAAGCGAAGATAAGAGAATAGGACCGAACCCAAGCGTTCGGTTCATTTCGGCACACACGTGAACCGAACCCGAACGTTCGGTTCATTTCTCTTCTAACTTTTAGTTTTGAGAAGTAGTTTTTGGTACTGACTCTGATTCCATCATTCCTAGCCCTTGTAGAATTTTATTGAAACTTGCTTCAGGAAGAGCTTTGGTGAAGATACCGGCCAGTTGATCAGTGGTTCGAACAAAGTGAATTTCGACGTTTCCATCTTCCACATGATCCTTAATAAAGTGATACCTCGGTGCTATATGCTTGGTCTTCGAGTGTTGCACTGGGTTATGACAGATCCTAATTGCACTTTTTGAATCGCAATATAGTGGGATCTTTTTCATATTGAGTCCATAATCACGGAGCTAGCTTTGGATCCAAATCACTTGAGACGTACAGGAGGCAGCTGCAATGTACTCTGCTTCGGCTGTAGACAGAGAAACACATGTCTGTTTCTTTGATTGTCAGCTAACCAACTTCCCATCTAGGAATTGGCAGCCTCCTGTGGTGCTTTTCCTGTCTAAACCACATCCTC
This sequence comes from Lactuca serriola, assembly GCF_051521515.1. Classification (NCBI taxonomy): domain Eukaryota; kingdom Viridiplantae; phylum Streptophyta; class Magnoliopsida; order Asterales; family Asteraceae; genus Lactuca; species Lactuca serriola. The sequence goes on from NC_136414.1 coordinate 99,302,698, forward strand.
CAAGGTCTGAACAAAGAAACCTGAGTTTGATGGATACCAAAGACCGAGGGAGGTGGTTCATTTCAGATACCGAAGTATGTTTTTCACTGCTAGCATATGTGGTTCACGAGGATTCGCCTGAAACCTAGCACAATAACACACAGAAGACATTATATCTGGCCTGCTAGCGGTTAGGTACATCAAGGAACCAATCATCTAGCTGTATAATGTTATATCAACTGCCGGTTTTTCCAAGGATGGTGTGAGCTTGGTGTCGAACGCCATTGGAACTTTGGCCTTTGAGTCTCCCATCATGCTGAATTTAGCAAGAAGAGTCTTGGTGTATGCTTCCTGGTTGATAAAGATGCCTTCGGGTCCCTGTCTAATGTTTAAACCAAGGAAAAAGTTAATCGGACCCATTGAGCTCATTTCAAATTTAGTCTCCATCAGCTTTCTGAATTCAGTTGTTAAGCTAGGATTCGTTGAGCCAACGATGATATCATCGACGTAGATTTGAACTATCATAAGGTGGTTACCTTCCTTCTTACGAAAGAAGGTTGGTTCAACCGAACCTTGTTTGAATTTTGACATCTTTAACAACTTAGTTAGCGTTTCATACCATGCCCTAGGCGCTTGTTTCAGACCGTAAACTGCCTTGTCCAGAATATAACAGTGATTTGGATGCTTTTCATTCACAAAACCAGGAGGTTGCTCCATGAAAACCGTTTCTTCAAGTTCTCCATTCAGAAAGGCGCATTTTACATCCATTTGGTAGACCTCGAAGTTTTTGTGTGCAGCGTAGGCCAGAAATATTCGAACATATTCCAGCCTCGCTACCGGAGCAAAAGTTTCTTCATAATCAATGCCTTCTTCCTGGCAGTATCCTTTCACCACAAGACGAGCTTTGTTTCGAATCACATTACCTTCCTTGTCCATTTTGTTTCTGAATACCCATTTGAGACCAACGACTGAGGCATCTTTAGGTGTTGGAATGAGGCGCCATACCTTGTTTCTTTCAAACTCATTGAGTTCATCTTGCATAGCTTGAACCCAATCGGAATGATCAAGAGTCGTGTTTACTGTCTTCGGCTCAACTTTGGATACGAAAGAATTATACATGCATAACTCTACTTTGGAGAATAGAGATGATTGCTTTGCCTTCAGTTGGGATCGTGTCAGGACCTTTTCAGAGACATTACCCACTATCTGAGATACAGGATGATCTCTGGTCCATTTGATAAGAGGAGGATAATTTGGATCATAAGATGGATCCAATTCGGTGTTGACCATTTCTTCCAATTCAGATTGACTATCGTCATCGTAGAACATATCGGAATTATACCCCTCGACTGATGAATCTCTTATATTTTCAGGTTGGTTCGTACCTTCGGGTACAACAGAACTCTCAGGTGTAGCTGGACTTTCTGGTGCTACAGGACTTTCGGGTGTAGCAGAGCTTTCGGGTGTAGCAGAGCTTTCAAGTGCTACAGGAATAGAATTCTCCCCCTGAAAGTGTGAGTTCGGTTGATTTGAAGAAAATAGATTCTCCCCCCTCAACTGAAGTACCGTGCTCAGGAGGTTCGTTTGGAACGTGTTCTCCTTCACCCATTTGTTTGGCTGCATCTTCGACAATTTGCTTCAGATGATCAATTTTGTTGTCTGCTACCTTGGCTTTCGAGAGAGTAGCTTTCTCAGGTTCATCAAATAAGTCCACAATCTGATTGAACAAATTAGCAATCGTGGCGGTGACTTGACCTGTTTGAGAGAAAATCTCTTCAATTGCTTCTTCGGTAGTCTTTAGCTTCTTGACGTAGCTATCATCGAAAGTCACATAATATGTTTCTTCAGTCTTTCTAGAATGTTTATTTAAAACCTAGTATGCTTTTGACGTAAGAGAATATCCTAGAAAAATTCCTTCATCAGCTTTAAGTCAAACTTGTTACGATGTTCTTTGGAGTTGAAGATGAAACATCGTGAGCCGAACACATGGAAGAATTTTACGTTTGGCTTCCTGTTATTGATGATCTCATAAGGAGTAAGAGAGAAGCGCTTGTTGAGATAAGACCTATTATGCGTAAAACATGTTGCAGCAATAGCATCAGCCCAGTAATATAAGGGAAGAGAAGCAAAACTTAGCATAGTTCGGGCCGCCTCACACAAGGATCGGTTTCGCCTTTCGACAATTCCGTTCTATTGAGACGTGTAGGGGGCAGAGAAGTTGTGACTGGTTCCTTTTTTTTCCAAAAAGTCTTCAAATTTTTTGTTCTTGAACTTCATTCCATTGTCGCTTCTAATGTTGCGAACGACTTTTCTCAGTTACACTTCAACCTGTTTGATAAACATCTTTAGCTTAGGAGTGGCCTCAGATTTGTGCTTCAGAAAGAACACCCATGTAAAACGTGAGAAATCATCAACAATAACAAGAATATACTTGCTACCGCCAATGCTTTCGATTGATGATGGACCACACAAGTCGATGTGAAGCAACTCAAGTGGTTCAACAACTTTTGTGTTTATAATTGATGGGTGACTTTGACGACTTTGTTTCCCCATTTCACATGCAGCGCACAAGTGTTCTCGATCAAACTTGAGCAAGGGAAGACCCCTAACATGACCTCCGGTGACAAGCTTGTTGATGTCTTTGAAGTTGAGATATGAGAGCCTTCGGTGCCACAACCAGCTTTCGTCAGAATGAGCTTTGGACAAAAGACATATAGCTGGATTTCCTTTGATTGGTTTGAGATTTAGAGGAAACATTTCGCCTTTTCGGTCTGATTTGAGGATAACCTTGTTGGATTTCTTCTCTATAATTTCTGAACCTTCATCGTCAAACGAAACTTTGAGACCGGTACCGCCCACCAGTTGATATACACTGATGAGATTATGCTGCAATCCTTCAACGTACGCCACTTTTCTTATTGTGAAGTCTCCATTGGTTATCATCCCATAACCCTTTATCGTTCCATAGGAGTTGTTACCGAACTTGGCATTGCCACCATTTTGAAGAGATCGAAAATCCCTCAGCTCTTCCTTCCTTCCTGTTATGTGACGTGACCAGCCACTGTCAATGTACCATTCTTCGTCGAACTGCTCGTCACTTATAACCTGCAAAAATTAAGCAGATTTAGGAACCCAAAGTTTCTTGGGTCCACGTGAGCTTTTCACAGGAACAGGAATAGTAAGAGAAACATCAACAAGATATGTGCGTTTAACTAAGGTTGTTTCATCTTTTCTTTTAATAGTAAACACTTTGATTTTGTTAGAATTAGCTACAGGTGTTTTGGATTCAGATTCTGGTGTTTGAGCACTAGACTGCTTTCGGTTCTCCTTGACTGAGGAAATCTTCGTTTTTCCGTTCAACTTTCCTTTTAAATTCGTTGACGATTTTGAATTTCATGCAGGAACATAATTGGGTTTGGAAGAGGGTTTAGAATGAGAAGAATTAGAAAAAGAGAATTTAGAATGAGAGTTTTTCCTGACTTGAGGTTCGAAATGACTCTTTTGTTTATGATCATTAGAGGTACCGAACCTGGACCTTTGGTGGCTGCTCGATGATGAGCTGAAGTTGGATTTTTGGTTGTTGTTGGCTGGTGGTCTGAAACTTGATCTTTTATTATAAAAGCTCGAAGGACTGAAATTAGGTCTTTGCATGTTATTACTTGGCGGACCGAAACTCGCTTTTCGGTTGCTGTTGCTTTCGGGACCGAACCTATCCTTTCGGTTCTGTGCTTCATGAGGCCCGAAAGTCTTTTTCTCTGACTTAGAATCTTTGTCATGGTAAGAGTAATGAGGATTTTGAGAACGCCAAAACTACTTTCGCTCTGAGAGATTCTTTTTGTATCTAAGATTTCTCTGCTGCTTTTGATTTTTCACATGTTTTGGTTGTCTGTAGATATTGGCTTTTTGTTTCGGCTTCTTGACTGCTGGTTCACTATTCATAGATGATGTTTCGCTTGTGGAGGTGACTTCTTCTACAGGTATTTCTTTTGTGCCACTTGTACTTGGCACTTCAAAGTTGTCAGGCTTATTCAGCGGCTCGGGTACATATCTTCCTTTGGTTTTTCAGGACGTTCGCTCTGACAGACCAACTGTTTCGTCTGCATTATCTATAGGAGCTGACCAGAACAACTCATCATAGCCATCTGCATTGTCTTCGTTCACCATGGCAGTGAGTTCGGCTGTTTGATGTTCGGTTACTCCTGTAACCTTATATACCTGATTGGGAGTGGTTCTAACCTTCTGAAACACAATGGCCTTTTCTTTAAGAGCTGGGGACTTAGTTTTGGATAGACGAGCGAATTCCACAGAATTTTCAAAAATCAGATTTTTGTGGTTTTCGGGTTCACTCTTGACAAACTCAGAACAGTCGAATTCAACCTCTACAGAAATTTCACAAATATCATCGTCCTCATTAAGTTCAGATGCGTTTTCAACATCAATTTTATTTTCTGAACTTAAATTGGCACTCAATGAGTCGAATTTTTGTATGGTTTCGGTCCTGAGTTTCAGTTTATCGTTTTCATCCAAAAGATTTTTAAGCATATCCTTATGGTCTTTGGACTTTATAAAAGATTCTATTTTGTCCAGACCATACATATAAGTAGGATTCACATCATCGGAAGATACAACACTTTCACAGTTGTATGCTTCGGCATCGATTTCATCCTCCTTAAACTCAAGGAAGGGTAGAATCATGCAATGTATCTTCTGCCCTATTTCAAAATTTAGATGCAGTTGAGTAATGTTAGCATAAAGTCTTTTAGCAATCAAACAAAAAACATTCCTTTGTTTTAACAATTTCAAATTGTCTATTTGCAAATAAATGTTTTCATCTCTAGTCTTAATGATCTCCAACTCCTTCTGCTCAATCCACATCCTTCGCTCCTCACTCTTGGATGAGACCCTGCTTATTTGGTCAGTCAGGTTAGAATTTGTGACCCGTGTTTGAGTTAAAAACAACTATCCAGATTTGAGATTCTTGAATTCAAGTTACTTAATTCCTTTTCATATGATTTTTGTGGAATTTTGAACGAAATAAAAAGAGATTGTACCTTCTTGATCAGTTCATCAAGTTCACTGATCTGCACACTAAGAGGTTTTGTTGTGAAGCACAAGTCCTCTCGCTCCTTGGTGTCTTCATTTCCACCATCAGTATTATATCCCCTCATGTGAGATACGTCAGGTACCATCAGACACTTTCCACTGCTTTCACCACCTCTTGCGACATAAGCCTTTCCATGAGAAGGCTTTCTCACCTCATCATCTTCTGAGTCGGTCGACCATACCTGTACGCCACCGAACTCGTCATCCTCTGCTGAACCCTATACAATAAGAGCATTCATAGAAGGCTTAGTAGCAGCTTTCTTCCTTTTAATCTCTTCTAGCTTCTTCATCAGGATTGCCTCTTCATCTTTCTCCTCATCTTTCTCTGTCATTTTCTTCAAAACACAATCTTTGGCATAATGATTCTTTCCTCCACAGTAATAACAGCTGACACCAGAATCCGCTTCAACCTTCACCTCTTCGGTTCTTATTGGTAGGAAACTTCTTTTTGATGAACCTTTTAGGATTGGACACCATCATAGCATAATCTTCTGAATTTAGATCGTAGTCCTCCAGGTTCAGATCTTCGTCTTCTACTGTATTCTTACTTTTAGACAGGAGGGACAAGGACCCCAAGTTTGAGACCACACTCTTCTCTTGCATCATTATCTTTTCCTGGGATTTCAGAATTCCCACCAGTTTTGCCAGCAAATATGATTTGAACTGCTCGTGAGCTTTAACTGTAGACACAACGGTTCTCCATTCGGATCTTAAGCCATTCAAAAAAGTAACCTTTTGTTCAATAAGCTTCCTTTCGATATCATGTTTAATCATCTTGCTGAGAAGATGATTGAAGCGATCAAACGTCTGTGTAACGGACTCATCGGGATTTCGCTTGAACTCTCCAAACTCAAACAAAAGCAAGGTCTGAATTGAGTGCTCCAAATCTTCATCTGTGGAATACAGCTCTCGCAGCCGATCCCAGATTTCTTTAGCAGTACTGCAGGAACTCACCAACCTAAACGTGTCAGATTGAAAAGCAAATCGAATCAGTCTCAATGCTTTGATGTTGCACTGAAACTTCTCCTTTTCATCCTGAGCGACGTCTTTCACATCTTTTAACAGATCATTATACTCCTTCTGATTTTTGATAATTCTGGATGTTCCTGAATGAGCAAATGGTCCAGACACAATGGCTTCCCATATTAGATACCCATTATCTTCAGATCCAATGACGTAGTCTTCGAAATGATGCGCCCAAACCTCGTAATCTTGAGTGTAAAGAATTGGAATCTTTGTTGTAGATCCAATACTATTTGAGATGTTGATAGGATTAGATTGAGAATCGTCCATGCTTGATCGTTTAACCTGTTGCAAGATCAGACTTGTAATATGTAATATTAGGGCAAAACGAATAGATAATGAGATACGTCAATTATGGAGTGACGGTTCAATAAATATCAGTTAATGCGGAATAAACCCTAATCACTTCTTTCACAGAAGAGATGTGTATGAATTACACAGCCTCCTGCTCTGATACCAGTTGATGAGTTTATAAAACTCTTTTATCGATTAGATCTTATAACAGGTAAATCAAAAAAGCGAAAAACAGTAAGATAAAACACCAGAATGAATCGGAACGTGTCGAATGATTCAATAGATTCAATCCTCAGCAGAGCTCGATAAAGAACTTCCGTTGTAGAGGATATTAGGGTTACAAAAGACAAGAACTATGAACACTATTCAATTCTCTATCAAATCTTACGTTCTAGGATGCATGCAAGCATCTATAAAGATAAAATCCTACAAAATAACTCACGGATGGACAGGCCCATACCGGAGATTAAATGGACTAAATATCGAGCCCAAGATGCAACACTATCTGGACCTAACAATTACCACATCAAAAACAGGTTTAACAATCTAAAGACAGTTTAGGGTAATGATTCTAGTCCAATTCCAGCATTGAAACTCGAAATTTTGCACTCAGGGCCTCCAACTCGTCGAGTACAAGAACCAACCCGACGAGTTGGATGAATTTCAACATGGACTTGCCGAGTCCCCCCAGTGGACTCAGCGAGTTCACTGAACAGTGAGCAGAAAATCGATTTTTTTAACAAGTTGCATCAAGTATAATTGAAAACAAGCCTATGCTCTTATACCACTGATGAGTTTTGAGCATTCTAACACTTCTATGGTGTACATGAAACCCTAGAGACCTTGGATCTATATTTTCTCTATTATACATGCAAACTTTCATTTTTCCAAGGTTTCATCCTAAATAGCATATCATGGGGTATATGTAATACAAAATTCTAGTAGAGTGACATACCTTTCTTGTAGCTTTGATTCCTTAAGACTTTGTGAACCTAGCACCCCAAATGGGATGCCTCAAATGCTTTACACAACACCACCAACCATTGGAATAACTTAAAAGAAGATTATATTGCACCAAAATCGGCTAGCCCTCACTTGTGTATCCTTAAGTGCCCATTTTGCTAGTATGAGGCTTCTTTATATTGTGTGCTCATTAGGGTTACACCATGTAACTCATGACTTTCCACATTCCTCATGATCCATTAGTGTAAAAACCTCCATGGAGTATCCATGGGTCACCACATGGGTTTAGCCCAAGATGAAGAACTATTGATCATAAGCCCACTATATAAGAATGAATGATTTACCAAATCAATCCCCACTTATTTAATTAGTCTGTTTTGATCACAAAATTAATTACAAGCTAATTCTTGATCAATACTAACTAAATAACTCATTCTAATATATTATAACTTGTAATATATTAATAAACCATAAATATCCTCTTCTCACAAAAGTCTATCCAAATTATTCCGATGCCATACAAGCCAAATGGACCATGCTCAATCGGGTCAAGTAGATACCAAATATAGTTATGGACTTAGACACCTTATCCAAAACAAATTACCAGTGCCTGATGGACAAAGTTTTTTCAGACCAAATATACAGGAACGTCGAGGTATATGTCGATGATATGGTCATCAATAGCCATGACGAAGTAGCACTGCTCCACGATATCGAGGAAAATTTTTAAACCTTGATGAAGGAACGAATGAAAATTAACTCAGGCAAATGCACTTTTGGAGTGGAGGAAGGCCAATTCTTGGGTTATCAGATAAACAACGAGGGAATATCGCACAACCAAGCCAAAAAACAAAAATTTCTCGACTCCAAAACTCCTCACAGCCTCAAGGGAGTACAAGAGATCAATGGAAGGCTAACAATACTTGGTAGGTTCATCGCCAAGTCAGCTGAGAAAGCCCTCCCACTCTTCCAAATGCTGAAAGGGTGCATCAGTAAGAAGCAATTCAAATGGACTCCAGAGGCAGACAAGGCTCTACAACATCTGAAAGAAGCTCTGCACCATCTCCCAACTATGGCGAGCCCCTTACCAGGACAAACTTTGCAGATGTACTTGGCAGCATCCGGTGAAGCCATATCGTCGGTGCTAACCGTTGAGAGAGAAAATAAGCAGTTGCCAATACAGTTTGTGAGTAGAGCATTGCAGGGTCTCAAGCTCAATTATCCAATCCAATAAAGTTGTTCCTCGCATTAATCTTTGCACGCTTTTCAAGCTCACAAGATTGAAGTGTTGACCATGTACCCGATAAAAGAAATCTTGTTAAGAACGGAAAACTCAGGACGTCTAGCGAAATGGGCGATCGAACTAAGCAAGCATGATATAGACTATCGATCACGCACCGACATCAAAGCCCAGACACAATAGATCCATTTGAGCCGGAAGCGAGTCGAAATGTTTGGGATTTGCACATCGATAGAGCTGCAAGCAAAGAGGGGTAAGGGGCAAGCTTAATCCTCAACAACCCCAATGACGATGAGATCACATATGCTCTGCGTTTCAACTTCCAGGTTTCCAATAACAATGTCGAATACGAAGCACTCCTAGCAGGTCTTCGTCTAGCTTGAGATGTTGGAGAGAAACACCTTGAAGCTCTCAGTGACTCCCTCCTCATTACCAACCAGGTTAATGAAATGTACGCGGCCAAGGATCAAAGAATGCAAATGTATATCAACATAGTGCGAGATTTGGCGCAATCATTGAAGAGCTTCTATATCAAGCAGACCCCCCAGGGAGAAAATGCGAGGGCTGATGCTCTCAGCAAGCTGGCATCAACATCATTCTCTCACCTAACCAAGAAAGTCTTGGTGGAAATTCACCCAGGAAGGAGAATTGATCACAAACAAGTCGATCTTATCACGACAACCCCATATTGGATTATACCTCTCACAGACTATTTACTACATGTGATCGTCCCTGACAATCCCACAGAGGCCAGAAAGATCAAGATTAAGGATCCAAAATTTGTTGTAAGAGATGCGTAATTATACAAAAGGGTGTATTTGGCACCATGGCTTAAATGCATAACGAAATCCGAAGGGCAGACGCTCCTGAAGAAAGCCATGTAGGGGAAGTGGAGCACATGAGGGCGCATAGGCACTCACCGGAAAGATACTCCATATTGGAGTATACTGGTCGGAGGTCTACAAGGACGCAACCAAGCTCACTAAAAAATGTCTGGGTGCCAGGCTTTCATCTTTTTCCATAACAAACTCGCCATGCTACTTACCAGTCTTAATAGCCCCCCTAGCCTTTTCATCAATGACATATAGACATTGTTGGCCAGTCCCCGTCGCCCTGGGTAGATCCAAGTTCTTGGCGTTCGCTATCGATTACTTCACCAAATGGATAGAGGCCAAGCCCCTGACCATAGTCACAGGGAGGCAAACGATTAAGTTCTTGTGGAAAAACATTCTGAAATTATTTGGTACTCCAAGGGTCCTGATCAGTGAAAATGACACCCAATTCGAAGGAACTCGCTTCAAAAAATGGTACAAAGAAAAACATATCCATTGTTTGTTTACCTCAGTAGCACACCCCTAAGCCAACGTCTAGAACGAGGTATCAAACAAGATCATTGTCAATGGCTTCAAAAGACGTTTGATGAGATCCAAAGGATTCTGGGAGGAGGAATTGTTCATAGTGTTATGGTCGTATCGCACGAACTCGAGGTCCAGCATAGGAGAAAAAACATTTAATTTTACGTATGGCATAGAAGTAGTTATTCCACTTGAAATCTTGGCATGATCACTGCAGGTGATAGAATTTGAAGCAAATGCAACCAAAATTGGATGATGTCAAGATCTGGACACGCCCAGCGAGAAGCGTGAAGCCGCCCAGCTGTGCCAAGCTGCCTACAAGGCCCACACTAATAATTATTACAACAGGTGCATGCGAGTGAAGAAATTCAAGGTTGGCGAATGGGTGTTAAGGAAAAACGAGTCCAACCATGCACAACCTCAGGGGAAGTTAAGTGTCACATGGGAAGGCCCATACAAGATGGTAAAGACACATCGAAATGGATCTGATGATCTAGAAGCACAATACGGGAGGCCAATCCCCGAACATGGAAAATGTAATATTTACGCCACTTTTACTCCTAGAACAAGGAGAAAAGGAAAAACAAAGCATACCAAGGGCGAAGGCAATGTCATTTAACTCCAATCGGATAATCACACCCCCATCAAGTAAATCTAGTTTTAGGCCCACTTTTGTGCAAATTTTTAGTCATTACTACTCTCATTTGACAAAGTCGATGTCTCAAAAGTACTATCAATAGAATGGTGAAAACTAACTATTTAAAAAAAACAATTCGGATGTTTTATTAGTATCCATGCGAGTAAAGAAATTCAAGGTTAGCGAATGGGTGTTAAGGAAAAACGAGTCCAACCATGCACAACCTCAGGGGAAGTTATGTCACACCCCCGAACCAGACGGCGGAAACGTCCGAGGGCTCGCGTGACTTAAATTGAATATCATCACAATGAATATACATGAATCATAACATAAACATCACCATGCATCAATATATTACAACTAACGTTGTTCACATCAAGTACATTGTTTTAACATTACAAATCCATAACATAAAATGTTTGATAGTTTTCAAAAGCACAACACACTAACATACTTGGTACTACTCCTCAGCTTACATGTTACCTGAGAATACAAGTTATTTTGAAAACGGTCAACACATGGAATGTTGGAGAGTTCATAAGTAGGTTTGCTATGAAAATGTTTTGTATAGTTTGAAGAAAACAACCCAGAAAATCCGATCTTTTCTGAAAAGACCATTGGTTATATAAAAGTGTGAAGATCCGTAAATATATGCATGATGATTTCTAGACGTGTATAGTTGAAAAACTTCGTATTAAAAGTACCAGTAAAAAAATGTTGAACTTCCCCGGAAAACCCGGTGTTTTCCGAAAATAAAAAAATATCCTATAACGGTTCGAATTGTTATCCCATCACGTGAATAATTTTGATTTACCTTGATTACTTGATTTATATTGGATTTACTTATGTGAGTCGTTATAACCATGCATGATAATGACTAGTACGTCTGTCTTGACACTCTGGTGAACGCCGAAATTGATCTTAAGATTTTGTCACACTAGACTGGCCGAGTCTAACTATAGCGAACAGCTGAGGTGTGGGGGAGTCACCCCCGTATAGATCTATACACAAACTCTCGCTCTCCCTCCAGGAGACTTTGATTATAACTACAGACTATGACCGACACACGTTGGTGCCACCCATTATTACTCACTAAATCCCAGTTGACTTTGATTACTATTGATTATCAACCTGTATTTGTTTACTTGGATTGACGATCGGCCTAATAAACGAGGAGAAAAGGCTTACAAGATCCTACTATTCCCGCGTATCATTTATGGCTATTGGTTATACGAAGGACACGCTGGTCCATTTCGCATTTGATTTACTTGGACCTTACTAGCAATGCTAATGGGCCACTAAGGCCCAATAGCACTTAAAAGCCATTGAGGGTCCCTTAAATATGAAATTGGGTCGTAGAAAGCCCAATAACATTTATTATTATCCCTTGGGCCCAAAAATCATGTTAATGGGTCACAAAGGCCCAACAAGCATGATTGGACTCTCAAGACCAAAGTTTTGAATGTTTACTTATTTTAGGAATTGTATAAATGTTGGAAGATTTTAGTGAACGATTGTTATTTTTGTATCGACACGAGACCGGTCGATTTGTTTATAACGATATTTGGATTATACGTATATTCATCTCTCTATTTTCATGAGTTGTAACTTTTGGTAGTTTTGACTCAAATATCTTAAAAATAAAATAATTGGTTCAAAATGTTGGTTTGACCCTTTTCAGCCCTTCTTTAATAAAAATAACAATTTTAGTCCTTTACAAGAAAAAAAGACATTTTAAGCCCTTAAATCATTTTCTTTACACATTTGACCTATAGACTTATTCAATTGATATTTTTAGCTCAAAACTTATTCTATGGCAGTGTCAGCCCTTCCAGAAAAGTGTTTTTCAATTAAAGCCCAACTTTTTGCAACTTTTACAACTTTTGGCCCAAAATCCAAAAACTTTACATTTTTTATCCTTTTTGGAAAAGAAAAGCATTTTAACCCTTGAAATAGTTTTGTTTAACTTTTTATCCCCTGTTTTGAGGAATTTATCATTTCAGCCCTTCGAAAATCATGTTTTTTGCAATTTTAGGCTTAGTAGGCCGAAAAGCCCAAAAATTGGCCCTTTAAGCTACAATTTACATTTCAAGTCCTTTGAAGAGCATAATATTCATAAAAACATTTATTGTAACTGTTTTGAATCTTTTTATCCTTAAGAATAACCGTGAATGGCAATTTTAACCCAACTTTTGTTTATTTGACAATTTAAGCCCAAAAATTGGTTTTATGTTGCAATATGTTGATTTTAATCTTAGAGGGTACTTTTCTTGACTTGTTTAGTGTAGTATACCTTAGATCATGTTTGTTTTCCTTCTTATGTCATAGATATCGAGATTTCTTTCCTTTTTTTTACATATTCAACACATAAGCACATAAATTCACACATACATACATGAAATAATATATAGCATACACATACACATAGATCTATACATTTTACTTGTATTCTCCCCATAAAACTTGTGAAAACCGAAAAGAGAGGGGTATGAACTCACCTTTTCTAGTTGATCATGTTTTTGAAGAAAATGGAAGAAATTTGATGATATTCTCGGCCTAGTAAGCTTCTTGGAGGATCTTTGGCTTAGATGTGTTCTAAGAGGCAAGATCACGAATTTTGTATAAGTTAAGGAAAGATTTTTAAGAAAATCAAGAAGTTAGAGTATGGATCAAGCAACAACTTACCAAAGATTTGTGATATTAAGAAAAGATCTTCTTGTAGCCCTTGTGATTCTCGAAATTTTGAGGGAAAATGTGAGAGTGTTCTTGTGAGTGTTTGAGAGAATTTGGAAGAGTGTGGGTGTGTGTGATGTGTTCTCGGCCGAAGAAGAAAAGAGAGGGGAGAAAAGAGAGTGTGAAATGATAGATGCTTAGAAGTATGGGGTATTTGCATGGATATCTGTCACACCCCAAAACCAAGAACGGCGGAAACGTTCTGGGGCGGAGGACGTCATGTAAGGTAATCACAACACAGTAAATGTAAATAGGCAAACAACATCATCCATTGCATTAAATATATAAATTTAATACATGCGTGTTCTATACAGTTTTAGACACCAAAAATATAACGTAAATCAAAATAATAAAATGATGAGTCTTGAGTACGCTCCATCATCTCAAAAGCTGGCATCGGTACCTGTCTACTGATGACCTGAGAATACAAGTTATTTTCAAAGAGTTTATCAGCATTAAGCTGGTGAGTTCATAAGTATTTTAGTGTAAATGTTCGTTGTCAAAAACGTTTGAACTTGTCTCAATGTATAAGTTTGTAAAAATGTAAGTAAATGTTTAAAAGTGTTTGCAAAAGTTTGAATCTCTCAGAAAATCCTATATTTTCTATAAAAGTAACCTTCTACCGAGGCTTAAATGTTTTGTAAACTCGTCTGTTGTAAAAGTGTCTAATTACCCAAGTATAACTATCATTTGATAAAATATAGTTTGTACATTAATGCTTAAGTGAGATTATCACCAAAATATGTAATGGGTAAATCATTGTAGTACTGTAGTTTTGTATAATAAGAACTACTGTTGTACTAATTACTACTACCTTAAACCGGATTTATATTAAGGTATAATGTGATAATTACACCATACTATCGACTGATAACAACGACATAAAGAACGGTCGTAATAACGGAATGACGTTTGGCACCCGCAGACCTGCAGGTCCGGCTGTAGCTAACAGCAAGGTGTAGGATAGTCAATCCAGTATAGATCTATACGCAAACTCAACGCTCTCCCTCCAAGAGAATTCTGGCTACAACTCGGGCCATGACATTTAAGGCATGCTCCGATACAGTGGATCACATTTGTTATCGTATTCTTGCATATGTGATGAAATGTTTCTTGTTCTAGTATAGTTGTATATGTTCTCGTAGTATAGTTGTATATATTCTCTTCCTAGTATAGACTCATGAATGAACTGACTCATTGATCTAGCAGTTGTAATAGTATGGTTCTGTGTTACCCCGATGGTAACTTGTTAACGATGCGTCTAGTATGTATGGTTATGGAAGTACTTTTATGTCTATATATGTATATTTGATATATACTTAACATGGAAACGACCTTCGGATGGTCACCCAAAATCCCACCAGACCACATCCAAATCGAGGAAAAGGAAATAGGGTGGATGGCCTTCCTAAGCCCTTTAAACATTATTTATACGTCTATACATGTATGGGCATGCAATTTATAATATAAAAACATAAATAAGTATTTATAAGACATTTGAAACATAAGTATTATTTTTAAAGAAAGATTGACTTGATGTCAATCTATAAAACAATTTGAAGGCGTAGATTTGATTAAAACAGATTAAGTATAAGGAACATTTGTTTAAATCACAGTTGCAGTGTAAATTCGAAAAGTAAATGGGTTTGGAAAACATTTAGAAGTAAAACAGTTTGATAGATAGTTTGAATAGTGATAAAATCACTGATTTCCCTAGTTATTAATCACATGTGATTAGTGCAATCACATGTGATTGAAACAATAACTATAAGTATTTAACTTGTATTCCCCCCATTTGAAAGCATATAAAAGCATTTAGAATATTTAACAGGTTGATTAAGGGGTATGAAACTCACTTGATTGATTGAAGAAAGCGAGATGGAAAACCGGGCAGAGTTTCGTCTCGGAAAACGGATTTTTCTCGGGATTCTCGGGAATCTCGGGAGTAAAATCGACCCTCGGGACTTGAGCAAAAAGACCAGAGCTTCGGGTTATAACGGGCATGGAAAACGAGGCAAGGTTGTGAGAGAGAGAAGAGAAATGAGCAACATTTTTGGAAAGCCTCGCATCCTATTTATAGGAAGGCTGAACCGCCTCCGTACGCGGGGCGTACACTCGTACGCAGCGCGTACGCGTACGTCATGCATGACCGAAGCCTTGACTGCCTCGGTTCGGATGGGACGGGTTGCTGGGTATGCGGGTCGGATGGGACGGTGGGTCGGACGGGACAGCGGGTCGGACGGGTCGGACGGTTTAGAATTCTTCGGATAGTGCGACGTGGACGATCCGAGACCCTCGATCTTAGTACGCGGGGCGTACGAAGGTACGCAGGGCGTACTTCGGTCCAATCCGATGACTCCCCTTCGGATATTACCGGGAATTTATAATTAAATTTATATTTATTATAAATAAACTTCAAAAATTCATATCTCCTTCATACGAACTCCGTTTTTGACGTTCTTTATATCCACGCGAAGGTGAGACCATGATCTACAACTTTCGTTTAGATTCCGTTGGCAAATTCCGAAATTATTTTTATTATTTATTTATTAAAATGACGTGATTAAGGAATTTCTTCAAAAATTCATAACTTCCTCATCCGAAGTCAGATTTGGACGTTCTTTTTATGTACGCAAACCTTGATATGATTCCTACTACTTTATTTAATCCGAACAAGATTTTAGGAAGGTTACATTTTCACCTAAATTTGATCGGTTTTACATTACATTGACTCGAAATATCGGGTTGTCACATCATCCCCCCGTTAGAAGGAATTTCGTCCCGAAATTAGAATTTTAAGCAAGTTAGAAATTACAAATAACTAAGCAAAAAGGTGAGGGTATTTCAGTTTCATCTGATCCTCACGTTCCCAAGTGAATTTCGGTCCTCGCTTGGCATTCCAGCGAACCTTCACGATAGGGATACGGCTTTGCTTTGTCTGCTTCACCTCACGGTCCATGATCTCTATAGGTTCTTCCACGAAGTTGAGGCTCTCGTTGATTTCGATCTCGTCGAGTGGGATTACAAGAGTCTCGTCGGATAGACACTTTTTCAAGTTAGATACGTGGAATGTAGAATGTACGTTACGAAGTGCGTCTAGTAGTTCGAGTTTGTAAGCTACGGGGCCGACTCTTGCAAGAATCTCGAAAGGCCCTATGTACCTCGGATTAAGCTTTCCACGCTTGCCGAAGCGTATCAAGCCCTTCCAGGGTGAGACTTTGAGGAGGACTCGGTCTCCCACCTGAAATTCCAAAGGTTTCCTTCGCTTATCAGCGTAGCTCTTCTGTCGGTCTCTAGAGGCTTTCAATCGTTCACGGATCTGAACGATTTTCTCTGTTGTTTCCTGAATGATCTCCGGACCGGTGAGAGTACTGTCAGAAGTTTGCCCCCTGGCTAATTGGGTATCACCCACCTCAGCCCAGCACAGAGGGGATTTGCACTTACGGCCGTAGAGAGCTTCAAATGGAGCAGCCTTGATGCTCGTGTGATAACTGTTATTATAGGAAAACTCGACAAGGGGTAAATGAGTATCCCATGCCTTCCCAAAGTCAATCACGCAGGCTCGCAACATATCTTCTAGAGTTTGGATGGTCCTCTCACTCTGTCCGTCGGTCTGAGGATGGTAGGCTGTGCTCATGTCCAACCTTGTTCCTAGGGAATGTTGTAGTGATTGCCAAAATCTTGAGGTGAACCTACTATCTCTATCGGAGATAATGGACATAGGTACACCATGTAGCCGTACGATTTCCCTAATGTATGTTCTCGTAAGTTTCTCCATCTTGTCAGTTTCTTTGATAGGCAGGAAGTGTGCAGACTTGGTCAATCTATCAACGATGACCCATATGGTGTCAAGTCCACCCGTTGTCTTGGGCAACTTGGTTATGAAATCCATAGTGATCCGCTCCCACTTCCATTCCGGGATCTCTGGTTGTTGCAATAAACCAGAGGGCTTCTGGTACTCAACCTTAACCTTTGCGCAAGTAAGGCATTTACTTACGAAGGTAGCAATTTCTGCTTTCATATTAGGCCACCAGTATAGCTTCTTAAGATCCAGATACATCTTATCTGAACCTGGGTGGACGGAATACCGAGTGTTGTGCGCCTCGGTCATGACCAAGTCTCGGAAACCACCATGTTTCGGTGTCCAGATCCGGTTCATGAAATATAAAGCTCCGTCACCCTTGGCTTCTAAATTCTTGTCCATTCCTCTAAGGGATTCACTTGACACATTTTCAGGTTTCATGGCCTCAAGTTGAGCCGCCTGAATTTGCTTAGTCAGGTGTGAATGGATGGTTATCGATAATGACTTGACTTTGCGACCAGAATATTCCTTCCGACTTAGGGCGTCTGCTACTACGTTGGCTTTACCCGGATGATAACGAATATCGCATTCGTAATCACTGAGTAGCTCAACCCACCGTCGTTGTCTCATGTTGAGCTCCTTCTGATCGAAAATGTGTTGTAAACTCTTGTGGTCGGTAAAGATAGTGCTCTTCGTTCCATACAAGTAATGTCTCCAGATCTTTAGAGCAAACACTACTGCTCCTAGTTCAAGATCGTGGGTCGTGTAGTTAACCTCGTGTGTCTTCAATTGTCTCGAGGCGTAGGCGATGACCTTACCTCGCTGCATCAGAACACATCCGAGCCCTTGATTCGATGCATCGCAATAAACTACGAAGTCTTCTATTCCTTCTGGAAGGGATAGTATTGGTGTGGTGCACAAGGCTCATTTGAGCGTTTGGAACGCTCTTTCTTGTTTCTCTTCCCAGTGAAAGGCCACGCCTTTCTGGGTTAGGGTTGTAAGAGGCTTCGCTATTTGTTAGAAGTTTTGAATGAACCTGTGGTAGTAGCCAGCGAGACCTAGAAATTGACGAATTTCTGTAGGCGTCTTCGGTGCTGACCAGTTCTCAATGGCCTTAATTTTGGATGGGTCCACGTGGATTCCCTCTTCGCTTACCACGTGTCCTAAGAATTCGACTCTTCGGATCCAAAATTCACATTTCGAGAACTTCGCATAAAGTTTCTCTTTTCGTAATGTCCCTAGAACTTGTCGTAGGTGATCGCCATGTTCTTTCTTACTTCGGGAGTAGATTAGGATGTCGTCAATGAAAACGATGACGAACTGATCCAAGTAGGGTCGGCATACTCTATTCATCAGATCCATGAAGACTGCGGGCGCATTGGTCAATCCGAATGGCATCACCACGAACTCGTAATGTCCGTAACGAGTTCGGAAGGCGGTCTTCGTCACATCCTCCTCTAGCACTCGTAACTGGTGATATCCAGATCTCAGATCAATCTTAGAAAAATAGTTCGCCCCTTGCAGTTGGTCGAATAGATCATCTATGTGTGGTAGAGGATAACGATTCTTGACCGTCAGTTTGTTGAGTTCTCTGTAGTCAATACACATACGGAAGGATCCGTCCTTCTTCTTAACGAACAAGAACGATGCTCCCCAAGGTGAGAAACTCGGTCTTATAAAGCCCTTGCTGAGCAGTTCGTTAAGTTGACCAGAGAGTTCCTGCATCTCAGCTGGTGCTAAACGGTAGGGCGACTTGGCTACTGGGGTAGCTCCTGGGACTAAGTCGATTCTGAACTCGACTTTTCGTTGCGGAGGCAACCCGGGTAGTTCTTCTGGGAAAATGTCGGGGAAGTCGCTCACTACTAGGAGGTTCTTTAGTTCTTTCGTTTCTAGGTTCGTGTCGACGACGTGAGCAAGGAATGCGTGGTATTCCTTACACAGGTATTTCTGTGCTTGAATACTTGATATGATGCGAAGACTTGCATCGGGTTTGTCGCCATAGACTATAAGAGTTTCGTTAGACGGAAGGTTTAGACGGACTGCTTTCTCAAAGCACATGATGTCGGCACGATGAAGGCTTAACCAGTCCATGCCAATGATGACGTCGAAACTTTTTATTGAGACTGGCATGAGGTCGATTGGAAATGAATGGTTATCTAGAGTTAGGGTACAACCTAAGTATATGCTACTCGTATTTTCAGTTTTTCCATTAGCCATTTCTATTGTGAATAGTCCTTTGAGTGCGTGCGGTGGTTGATTAAGCATGCGAGCAAATTTATGGTTTACGAAGCTTCACTTCGCTCCACTATCGAACAGAATGCATGCATAGGAGTTATCGAGGAGGAACGTACCGATCACCACTGTCGGGTCAGCAACTGCTTCCCCGTGGCCAATAGCTAGTACCCTCCCTGCTCCTCCCGCATTCCTCGCTTTAGGGCAGTCCCTCTTAAAGTGGCCTGCTTCACCACATCCATAGCAGGTTGGGCTCGCGCCAGAGCCAGGGACTTGGTTGATAGGTTGTGTCGGGAACTTACAGAATCGGACGGTGTGTCCTTTCCTGTTGCAGTTAGAGCACTGCAATTCACGGCAGGGGCCGTTGTGGTGGTAGCTGCATTTGTTGCACTTGGGCGAACTTCCAGCATACCGACTCACCGGAGCAGTAGTAGTAGCAGTAGGGGTTACTGCGGCATGAATTGCCACCAATTGCTGCTTTTTGGCAGCCTGCTGCTTCTTCCTTTCATCCCAGAATTTCTGCTTAGTATCGGCGGGTTTGGAGGGTTCCGGGATGGCTAGGGTGGTTGTGGTTGCAGGGGTTTTGACTCCATGGTCAATGAGTCGTTGTGCCAATCGTTTGGCACTGTCGAAGGTAGCGGGGTTTGACACTAGCACATTCCCCTGATACGGAGGCACTAGTCCCCAAATGTACCTCTCGATCTTCTCCCCCTCGGTGGGAACCATATTGGGGCAGAGGGCCACCAGCTCGCTGAAGCGGGCAGTATAAGCGACCACATTGGTGCCCTTCATTGACAGGTTCCAGAGTTCCTGCTCCAGTTTCTGGATCTCGCCCCTCGGGCAGTATTCCTCAGTCATGAGGTCTTTCATTGTTTCCCAGCCCATGTTGTTGGCTACGACGAGAGTTAGGGCTTTGACGTGGCCGTTCCACCACGTTAGGGCTTTACCCTCAAAGGTGCATGCGGCATATTTCACTTTGCACGCAGCAGGGCATGAACAGATTTCGAAGACTGATTCAGTCTTCTCGAACCATTGCGAGAGAGCAATGACTCCGCCGGTGCCATAGAAAGGCTTCGGCTTGCAGTTTGTAAAATCCTTGTAAGAGCACTCCCTTGAGCGCACAGGGATTTCGATCGGAATAGATTCCACAGGGGTTCCACCTTTGCTGGCATCAGAAGAGTGATACTGAGCCATGGCAGTTGCCACTGCTGCAGCTACGACAGCATTCAGGGCTACAGTATCGATGACCGGAGGCGGAGGAGGTGGTGGAGGTGCAGGATTATTCCTATTCCTGGGAGACTTGCGAGGAGGCATCCTTCAGCTAAAAGTTTATAAAGATAAGAAAGATGGTAAGAATCAATTTGTAAGCAACGTGAGAGTGACACATGGACTAACTAAACATAGTCCAACAGTTGAAAGAGTGCTTGAAACCACAATAAGAAATATTAGAAGGAAAGCATAAGTGTATAGATTTTTCCCAGATAGATAGATCTCAAAAATACTGGCATTACTGATGTAATAAGTTCAGGGAAAATCGACCTAACAGTAGGTCATACATCATACCATATAGAAAAGTTTGACAGTTCTTAGATTTCAAATTTGAGTACGGAAGTTAGAAACATTTTACACACAAGTGCTACTTGGAGCACAGATGTTAAAGGCTATCCTTTAATTAAAAGACGGAGATGTACTAGACATCAACCAACGGCGATGGGAAAGTCTCGGGCGAGTACTGCGGTCGGATACTTGACGAAACACCTCTTGAATGGGTCGATCCTGAGTCCTCTGACGAGCTCGAAGTTCCAATATTTCAGCTCGTGAGGCAGCCAACTGTTACTGCAGGGTTTTATTTGTCCTCCGGGTCCGTTCCATGTCTTCTTCAAGACGGCGTATGCTGACTGTGTTGATACCTGAGTCGGCATCAATCTCTATGACCCGGTCGACGGCTGCTCCACCTTGGTCGACAATACGAGCTATTCTGCGGATAATGACAGGCAGAGCCCGGTCAGTAGAGCCACCATCGCTGACGTTGTAAAAGGTTTGGTTCCCAAAGTATTGTAAGGGTTGACCCTGATCATTACTCCAGCGGTTCAGGTTGTTGACTTTAGGCTCAGAGTCGGATCCATCTGAAAAGCCTTCTGCAAGGTGATCATCCAAAGGGATTGGATGATCAACTTCGGGCTCTTCATCGATCCACCCGGCATTGCCTTCATTGGGAAAGTACGGGTCGCCATGATGGATATCTAGCCATCAAGATCTACGCGAGAATAGAGGTATAAGAATATAGTATACGTGTAACTAGTAGCGCAAAATACTCCTATAGTATTTTAAGTTTAAGTTCTATTGATCTTCTTGTGGTATTGTTGGTAAGTTTTTAGACTTGTTAACCTATCACAACCATTCTAAGGCATGTGCTAATCACTCCTAGGATCAGCATAGTTGATCAGGCTATGCCATTCCCAGGACTGACCATACATCCCCGAGCTCACTTGTGATATTTGACAATCGTAATACTTTTGTTCTTGTCATTGTGACACTTATTTTAGTATGAATGCAGACTAGTATACTTAGTTAAATATTTTATTATTTAAAGTATAGACTCTTGGTCAAAGTTTAATCCCTAATGGGTTTATAGTTTAGTATATCTTTTATGGGTTGATATACTCAATTCACTATAAACAATGCTCTGATACCAATCTGTCACACCCCAAAACCAAGAACGGCGGAAAAGTTCTGGGGCGGAGGACGTCATGTAAGGTAATCACAACACAGTAAATGTAAATAGGCAAACAACATCATCCATTGCATTAAATATATAAATTTAATACATGCGTGTTCTGTACAGTTTTAGACACTAAAAATATAACGTAAATCAAAATAATAAAATGATGAGTCTTGAGTACGCTCCATCATCTCAAAAGCTGGCATCGGTACCTGTCTACTGATGACCTGAGAATACAAGTTATTTTGAAAGAGTTTATCAGCATTAAGCTCCATCATCAAGATCTCTGTACACGGGGCGTACACTCGTACGCAGCGCGTACGCGTACGTCATGCATGACCGAAGCCTCGACTGCCTCGGTTCGGATGGGACGGGTTGCTGGGTACGCGGGTCGGATGGGACGGTGGGTCGGACGGGACAGCGGGTCGGACGGGTCGGACGGTTTAGAATTCTTCGGATAGTGCGACGTGGACGATCCGAGACCCTCGATCTCAGTACGCGGGGCGTACGAAGGTACGTAGGGCGTACTTCGGTCCAATCCGATGACTCCCCTTCGGATATTACCGGGAATTTATAATTAAATTTATATTTATTATAAATAAACTTCAAAAATTCATATCTCCCTCATACGAACTCCGTTTTTGACGTTCTTTATATCCACGCGAAGGTGAGACCATCATCTACAACTTTCGTTTAGATTCCGTTGGCAAATTCCGAAATTATTTTTATTATTTATTTATTAAAATGACGTGATTAAGGAATTTCTTCAAAAATTCATAACTTCCTCATCCGAAGTCAGATTTGGACGTTCTTTTTATGTACGCAAACCTTGATATGATTCCTACTACTTTATTTAATCCGAACAAGATTTTAGGAAGGTTACATTTTGACCTAAATTTGATCGGTTTTACATTGCATTGACTCGAAATATCGGGTTGTCACAATATCCCATGTATAATTGTGAGGTGGCATGTAAAAAATCAACTCTTCCTCCCTTTGTTTTGTGGTTGGGCCGAGATAGGGAGAAGGAAAAAAAAAAGAATTTGGGCCTTTTTGTGTTTAAGCCCATATTATGGCCCAATTAGATGATTTTTGGCCCACTTGGTCTTTGGAGAGGGTTTACGGCCCAAAATAGATTATGTAATGGTTTTATGGCCCTTTAGAGCTAATTATGTTTGTTATAGCCCAATAAGGGTATTTTATTTCATTCTAGGCCCATTATGGCCTAAAATGTTAAAATAAATGAAAGTGGGTCCAAGTAGAACTCATATAAGAGTTTTAAGCCCGAAAAGTCAAATTGGAAGCTTATTGGTCCATTAGGCCCAATAAGAAAATCCTAGTCCATAATGGACTTAAACCGGGGTTTCTAGGGTTTTCAATTCTTTGTTTACTATTTGAAGTGCTTGCACAGAGTGTTTGATGGAAAATTTGTTGTCATTGAATAAGCATCATACATGCTTTCACATTTTTGGTTCACAAACGTTATCATTGTTGTTGTTACAAAGCATCAAAATTCCTAGTTGTGACAAGTTAAGTGTCACCTAGGAAGGCCCATACAAGATGGTAGAGACACATCGAAATGGAGCTTATGTTATTGAAGCACAAGATGGGAGGCCAATCCCCCGAACCTGGAACGTGCAATATTTACGCCACTTTTACTCCTAGAATAAGGAGAAAAGGCAAAACATAGCATACCAAGGGCGAAGGCAATGTCATTTAACTTCAATCAGATAATCACACCCCATCAACGAACTCTAGTTTTAGGCCCACTTTTGTGCAAATTTTCAATCATTATTACCCTCATTTGACAAATTTGATTTCTCAAAAGTACTATCAATAGAATGGTGAAAACTGACTATTCAATAAAAACCAATTCAGATGTTTTATTAATATCCAAGCTTGGTACGATATTAACAAGATGTTGTCTACATTTACCAAGTGACAACGAGGACTAATCATCCACATCACTTAAGAAAAATCAGTGCAAGAATGCAACCATAGGCTTTAAAGGCTTATAACATTTCCTTAAACATGTCGACCTAATTCAAAAATTCGATCACCTTCACTCATGACATAGACAAACGCTTCAAAGGCTAATAACCTTTCCCTTGATACAACAATACCTAAGTCCAAAATGCCTCGAGGTGACGATCTCGGCTCATTTTAGATGACTAGGGCCAGAATGCAACAATATTAGGCCCAAGACTTAGAATAAAGTCTCGACAAAGGTAGTCGCAAAGCCTTACAAAAAAAGGGATAAATTAATGGACTAGATAAGGTTCACAAAACAAGGCTAGCTAAATCCTTGACCCAAATAATAAGTTCACCACTCTAGGTAGGGATGACGCTTAAGCTTACTAAAGCAAGCTTCCAGGCCAAAGCCAAAACACTATGGCCAAAAACGAAAAACCCTCACTAAGCTCTTAAGGCAAACACTCATCGTTTTTTATACAAAAAAAAAACAAAAAAAACAAAAAAAAAACAAAACAAAACTACCTCAAAGGCTAACACTAACCGTTGGGAAGAATCTACACCCGAGATGGCCAACACAAACCACCTAGGATGATAAGTGAAGAAACCGTAAACATAGAACAATCATACAATTAGCACTACAGATACACACAAAAAACAAAGAAAAGAAAAGTGTATTGTTCATCGGACATTCCCTGGATGTAGACAAAGGCCACACATCACCAAAAGCAAAGCAAATGTTGTTCAAACTTGTCTTTCAAACATCAAAGAGAGGAGAAGGGATCATTTACCAGGAGAACTAGAGGAGGGACCAACTTTGGGGGAGCTACCTTCGGGTTGGCTGCCTTCGACGTCACAATCACTGAATAATTGGCGGATACCTTCTATATCAAGCTCGCCAAGATGAAGGTAGGAGGAAAAGTCCGTCTCGATGAAGGCCATCACAGAGGCGTGCATTGCCTGGGTGTGCTCCACAATAGCGCTTAGCTCCCCAGGATTAAACTTCCCAGTAGCAACTTGCTCCCGAACAGCCTGCTTGCCACCCTCCACATCGACAGCCATACACACCGCCTTCATCCATCTGACCCCGAGTGAGAACTCAAGACTCTAAACCACCCAGTCGACCACACGGATGACCCCCTTCTGAAGGAGCCAGGCTACATCTTCACCCAGGAATTTCCTCTTCGATGCCTCTACATCCAGCTACTCATCCTAGAGCTTCACCCTCTTCTCCAAATCTTCTTTCTCCAACTCCAGACCCTCCACCTGTTGGGTTTTGAGCAATCTAACACTTCCTAAGTGTGCATGCAACCCTAATAAACCTTGGATCTATGTTTTCTTCTAAAATACATGCAAATAATAACTTCCAAGGTTTCTTCCTAACTAGCATAGCATAAGGATTATGAATCATAAAAGTACTAGTAGAAATACATACCTTTTGATGATGGTTGATTGTTTGGAGTTTGAGAGCCAAGCACCAATAGTGTGAATGCCTCAAATGGAATCACAAATCACCACAAAAACTTGGAAAACTTTGAGAGAGTAGTATACTTTCTTGTGGAATCGGCCACCACTAAGTCTCACGCAACTAGTGTCTACCCTTAGGCCCTTTTTCTTGCATCATATGCTTCTTTATATAGTGTGCATGGTTAGGGTGAAACCCTAATAACCCATGTCTTTTCCTTTCCAAGGATCCATGGGTTAAAAGCTCCATGGACCATCCATGGACTTCCATATTAGCTTAGCCCATTAACAAATGAGTATTAGCCCACACTATATAAAATATAATAGCCCATAATTTAATCAGTCTTCTTTTTAATCTCTAAATTAATTCATAATTAATTTAAGACTAAAATTAATTAAATAACATGACTTCATATTAATATATTATAACTTATAATATATTAATAAATTGTAAGTATACAATTCTCATAAAATTATCAATAAATCGTTTGGGTGAAGTGCAACCCAAATGGACCATGCCGGGTCGGGTCAAGTATGTACCAAATAAGTTATGGACTTAGACACCTTATCCAACACCACCTTCTATGAAAAATGCTCCACTTCTATACCCAAACTCACCACATGCTCTTCCATAGAAGCCTTCTCCCCATCCAGCAAGTCATAACGCTCCTTGTACTTACCCTTCACATTTTCAAGGCTCGATACTCTCCACCTCAGCTCGTCATACTCAAAACTTGATGGCAGTAAAGTCCGCCAAATCTGAGTTGATGTGAAGAAGGCGCCCGGACGAGCTGTATGTTATAAGCTATTGGCCACGTGGGAGTTGGATAAGATTTTCAAAGCTTCAATAATGGCCAAAGGGAACACATGAAGACTCCATTTGTATGCAACCGAATGTTGCGTAAGTAGAGACTCACGAGTGAGCATCCACTCTGGGAGGAAGACACTGGAAGTAACTTGAGGAGTAGGAGTAGAACTTACATCAACACCATCTCTCAATGAAGATAAAATAAAAAGAGAGGGGGTTGGAACTTCACCCCTTGTCCCTTTCCCAAGATCTCCACTACCAAGATCAACTTTGTCCTTGGCTCTTCTTTTGGTCCATAAGGTGGTTTTGTTGCCTCGGTATCCATCCCCTATGACAGGTTCGAAGCGTCCTCATCGGGGATGGTAATCAAAATATTAGAATCCCCCAGCAAGAAGTCCACATTGCGTCTCTTGAGAAAACCTTTCCCAATAGTACTGGAACCAATGTCCCAGGCAAGATTGGAATCTATCCGAGCTATCCGCTGCTTGGTAGCAAACAAGGGGAGCACCAAGCACCAGCACTCGATCAGTACTAACAGTAGGCGGAAGTATCTCCACCAAAGGTACCTCTCGGTACCAGAGATTGCCCTTAAATTTTCCCCACAACACTATTTCAAAGGGAAAAATCTTCTCATGACATGCAATAGCAAGAAGTAAGGAAAATAAGTAAATCACTACCCCTAAAAATATATCTTTTAAAAGGGATGGGGGTGGAAGGGAAGAATACTTACCATCCTTCTCTATGAAGTATTGAGGCATCATCCCTCGAGCCCTCCAGGGGGAACTCATCCCGACTACGGCTACGATGTGATCCTCCCAATCTTCCTTAGTGAAATAGAAACCTCCCAGTGCTTGTGCCACAGTTAGCTTAGCATCCCATAGTTTGGGCGACCAGTCAGAGTAAACGGTCCTCCAAGGGTAGCCATAACCAACCAAGTTGCGGTTCACCCAAAACCATTTATCTTGCTAATTATTCTTGGGTGCTTTATGGTTAATGATGAACGCATGAATGCCCCGCCTTTAAGAGAAGGTATGGACATCGGATTGAGTGGAAGAGTTGAAGAAAGCCTTGAATGCCCAGATCTGAGGTAGCACCCCAAGCGCTCGATAGGCTAGATCAAAGCCCCAATTTCGCTGACATTGTTGCGAGTTAGATCACCCACAGAAAAAACATATTGACGCATGATCTCATCCAAACGTCAGTTTTCAGCAACCTTAAGCCCGCCTCGAAGATCGGAATAGGGACTCTGACCTTCCCCTTCGGTGGACGAGAGATGATCGCCCCTTTCATGGGATACTGCACCCCGTGTTTTGGCATTAAGTTGAACCCCGTTTGAAGAGTTTCAAACTCGCTTGGAGTTGGCTCGATACCAGTCCATGGTGTTGCTATTTTCTCTTGAAATTCATGAACAAGACGAACAAAGAGGAAAAAAAAGAAAAGATGGAAGCGGTTGAAGAAGTGGGAAGCGCAAAGATGAAAATCGTCCTTAACATGGAAGGTTTTTAATGAAAGGCGGGAATATCAAACAGTTACCATGATGAAACCGTCTGCCCAGACGTCTCTGTCAGATCAACGTGCGTCAGTGCCATCCGTGTCGTACACGTGTCTTGATCTAAGCTAGAACAACTCATCTACGCCAGGATAACACTAATGTTTACTAGCCTAAGGGACTTGTTAACGTATCCCACTAGGTATACGTTAAAGATAACAAGACCATTATCTTTATGATGACCTAGCTAATGGTCACAAATGTATTCTAGTGCCAGACCATGGCCCTCTCCCTCGTGCTAGGACCCTCTCACTTGGCGCCCTTGCACTCAGGTCCAATTCCTTATGATAATCTCCGATCTATAATCAGACAAAACACAGTCGGTCACCACCAGAGCGACACGTGTTGTGCCCAAGGTGTTGCCCTCTGTTTACTATGCACCAATAGAAGATGGCCACATGTGCTGAACTAAGCTCCAATAGGACTCTCCACGTCCTGTCGGCCCAGACGGGACAACATGCAATGTTGGGATCATGCACACGCAACAACATTTATAAAAGGATCCTTCTTTTCCATAAGAAGGGGTCACTTTCTCTCCATCAAAACCCTAATTACCTTATCCTCAAACAAACACTAACTAGACCGTCAGAGCTTCGTCCTAGGACCCACTCTCGGACGTCGACTGACGCTATATCTTTGTTTTTGTGATTACAGGACTCCACTAAACCGGGATCAGCAAGAGATGATGTTAAGTCCAAGACTCATATCACAATATGTGCAAACATTTGGTTCACCTCATCTATTGTAACGTTTTATAGATATGATCCAAAGATTGTAGACCTTTCGCCTAAAAGAAAAACAAATAGCACGAAAGAGAATAAGTCGTTGGATATTGTAAATATGTTCAACCTCACTAAAATATTTTTGTTATCATGCATTTTAACTAATTCTCGTTCATATTTTTCTCGCGCATCCTTATTCACTTGTTCTCATTTTACAAAATATAACTATCAAGAATTCATTTTGACAACATTCTGACAGAATGAGATTCAACAAAAAAAAGGTTCATACTATCATTTATACATGATTTAATTAGTGAGAATGTGTGATATTACTAATAATACATGATCCTATAGGGTTACACCTTATAACAAGTTACCATCAATTGATTATTTATTAGTATAATTTAATTATTAAAAAATATATCAATACTTGTATTTAATTGGAAAATTGATTATTCCATGGAAATAATATATTACTAACTATGAATTTATTATTTATGGAAATAATAATTTTTTTGATTAAATAACAACTTATGAATCATAACATCAAGTATGATAATTTATAGGTTTTATTTATCTCATTAAACTAGTTAGAGTTTGTTTGTTTATAAATGTGATTAATATAAAAGATATATATATATATATATATATATATATATATATATATATATATATATATACACACATCTAGTTATATAAAGTAAAATATGGGACAAAGCATGGGTTGTTTTTAAGCTGTTTAATAAGCTACACCATGCTTGTAAGACACTCTCTTTTACTTTTGCTTTTTGGTCTACATTAGATGAAGGATAAAAGGAAAAGAATTGCAAGCATTTGTAGCTAGTTTTTAGTTTCCTTTTCCTTCTTCTTTTGTGAAGCAAAACCGAGAGCTCCTAGAGCTCCAAGGGGTGCCAAATATTTGTGGTTTAAGCCCTCCCTCTCCTCTTCTTTTTATTAATTTTGTGCTACAAGTGAAGGCATAAAGTGTTGGTTCTCTTTAGACATATTTGTGGCGTATGTCTTAAAGCTTAAGAATAATATTTTACAAATGCTATACTAGCATATATGATGGTTCTACTCTTACTTGGTGGATACTTCCAGAGACCTTATCTTTTGGAGTTTAAAGTCATCTTCATCAACTTCTTAATTGCCAAAAGGAACCAGTGACTTCAAAGGTTGTTACACTTTCATTTCAATGGTTATTCTAATCTTTCTATGTCTTGAAAATGATCTTTTGATGGGAATAAACTAGTTTTATTTTAGTTCAAATCTTAAGTCTTCTGATACATTGTTTATGTTTTTGAAACAAATTTTTGAATGAAAACACAATCGGTATCAGAACCATTTTTGTAAGATTAGTTAGATTATTTGTTAAGTTAATGAAATCTTTTTTTTTTGGAAAACATTGATGGTTTTCTCTTTGCAAAAAAAAATCATACATATTTTTTATGACAACTTTAAAATGTTTATAATTGTTATTTTTTACTAAAAGTTTACATTCATATTTTTAGTCATAAAAGTTGTCTTAGAAAAACAAATAGTTGTTGTATATAATTTTGATTATATAAATTTGTATGATGTGCATAAACTAGCCATGAACTTTTATGTTGTTGCATGTGTTGATTTATTTCAAATGGCTGGAAATATTTATTTATTCATATGATATGTAATAATTAAATAGATAGTTTTCATTTGTTAATTTTTGTAAGTAATATATTAGTTTTAGAAATAGTTTATTTTTATAAAAATATAACAAGAATGAAGATGATGACCATTTTGAATATCAAAAGTTTATAAACTTTATTTTATTAAAGTTTCTTAATCTTTATAATATTATTTTTATAAAGTTACTACAAGGTGTTGAAGCAAGTGGGAACCTATGAAGACATTAGAACATAAAGGTCCATTATGTCCCTTTAGGAATGAACTTAATATTTTTGTGATGGATCAAAAAATGTCATTAGTTTATCGCTTGGTTTATACGCATGCGTTTTTTTATATATTTGTGTTGTTTTATATTTATTTTTTATAATTATGTTATGGTTTATAAATTAGTTTTTCAAATGCATAACAATATTTGAACACAAATAAACATCACAAAAGAGTTTGGTTTTAATGAAAATTACCTTTTAACATAAGATGGTAAAATAATTTTAAAAATTAAACAAACTTTATCGTTAAAACAATTAACCGGTAAAATTTCGGGATTAAAATTATGTAAGTTTAAAATATATATTTGTAAACTTATCAAACTCCAAACCTTATTTTATAAAAGGAAGTTCTATTAAAAGGTTTAAAAACATTCTAAAAAACCGAACTTAATGCTAGCTATTAAAATTTGATCGCGTCAATTTTATAAAACCAGATTTTATAAAAGAACTTTGTTAAAATGTGATTATACATCAAACAAGATTTTTTAAAGTATACCATGGTTTATTGGATGCATGCAGTAACCATGATATAATATGTTTTTTAAAACTAGCATTATAAAAACATCAAAGACCCCTTACAAACCTCAAATTCATGCAATCTTTGTTGATGAACACACAAACATCTCTTGTAGGCACTAGTTGGATAAAGGTCACCTAACCGTTTAGTGTTATCTTTTGATGGCCGGGGTGTGTTTTCGATTTCTATAACCAAGTTATATGTCAATTACACAAGTTTTTCAAATTAGATGATTTGACCGAAAATCTTTTGTGATAAAGGTCACCTAAGCAAGAGAAATCTAAGACATAAATGGGATCAACCATGTCTAATTAAATTTGTTATTAGTGATCCCATAATTCTAGGAATTATATAGTAGAATATAATTGATAATCGATATCTACCGGGTTGGATTCAAATGGATGGGATAAATGTCACCTACCCATTTATTTGTTTTGCAACTTGAATCCTTGACTTCGATAATTAATGTTTTTGGAAACTAAAAGGTTATTAATTATTATAGATTAAATACTGAAAATACTAAATGAATTTTGTTAAAATTTTGTAGATATAAATAATCCACTCTCATTACCTTGGATAATCATTTTCTTTAAATGACTTAATAAAACAATAACATTCAATATACTCAACTTCAATGAATGGGTTAATGTCTTGAGAGACAATCTCGTGAGAGATGTGAAATTGTATACACTTAAAGGTCCTAGTCCTAAGCAAATTGCTTTGAGCAATAGACCTGAACATGATACCTAGTAAAGGTATCACTGTGCGGCTCAAGATGCTTCTAACATCACACTAGGAATAGTTATTCATTACTTCCAAGAATTCTTGGATAATTTAGATATATATCTGCTGATATGACATATTAAACAATATTCCAATAAATACAGTGATATTTGTTTTAAACTTGTTCAAACAATGGAATAATGCAAGGCTGAAAAGACTCACTTTTATGTGATCAAAGAAGCCCATGTTTTACGGACTGAACAACTTTAAGCCCAAGAAATCCAAGAAGGCTCACATAGATAAATCTTGTTCCTTTTGTGGAGAAACTGGACACTAGAAGAGGAACTGCTTCTCTTACCTGAAAAAAAGTCTGGAAGAGACTAGTATTTTAGGTATCTACTAGATAGAACTCATACTTTTCATATAACACTAAGTACTTGGTACTTAAATGTTAATCTAATATTTATAACTTCTTTTCAGATATTCATATAAGAGTAACCAACTGAACATAAGCAAGTTGGAACAATACTCTTGGAGTTTAGTGCATTAGTTATGCTTAGAATATAAACTACTTGTAATATGAAATAATGTTTGTTTTGGAAATTTTGCATGTCTAAATATATATGTCCCAGTTAGTTTATTTAAATGTTTGATTATTTACTTGACCGTTTTTTCATAACGATAATATTCAGATTCTGCGTTGATTAACTTCCACTTATGATACTAGATCTCTTAATAGAATTGTAAAGTAAATATCAGTCCTTTCTAAATAACAAGTTCTATATGCAAACACTTTGACTTAAACTTGTTTTGAATCAAAGTTGTCTAAGACATTGTTATCTTTATTATATAAATGAGATATACATATTCTAACTTCAAGAAAAGGATATTTGAAGGCAAATAATATAGTTTATTTAACATATGTGAATCCTATTAATATATATATATATATATATATATATATATATATATATATATATAAGATTCCTAATCATATTTTTACTACTATCGTAACACCGTGAAAATTTGAACAATTTTTCACTTTTGAAAAACCATAAATATCATTCACAATCATTTTAAAATCATTGTATCAACATTGTATCAGTACAAAATCCCAAGATCATAATATATATAAACTCCAATGTGTATGTGTGTGTACGAATCATGTCGGCGCCTTCCCGCGCTCATCACTGGTACCTGAAACACATAACACAACAACTGTAAGCACAAATGCTTAGTGAGTTCCCCAAAATACCGCATACAACACATACGCCACTCGAGGCTATAATACGACCTTCCGGTCGATGTGTCTCAGCGGGACCCTCCAGTCCCGTAGCTCGTTGGACCCTCTGGTCCGGTCATGCTCGTTGGGCCCTCCGGCCCGGTCTGTATCGTTAGACCCTTCAGTCCTGTCTATAACATCATACAACATACATATAACACATATCACATAATCTCATACATAACACATAAGACCCTCTGGTCCACACAATATACCACTCTAGGTAACGTATAGTGAGAAGACTCATCTCGGTGTCTCGGTAAATATCTGACTCGGTAAAAATGTGATCTAGCCTCCACCTAATCACATAAAGTAAATACTCTAATAAATACAACTGTACTCAACCCTAAAAGTCAACAAGGTCAACAGTCAACTTTGACCCGACTCGTCGAGTGCACTAGGGCGACTCGGCGAGTCTACACGTGTCCACTGACTCTCTTAGTCCCTCTCTTGGCACGTCAAAAATGACATCCCAATCTCATGGCTCCCAAAATGACTCATAAAGCTCCAAGGATTAAGGTCTCTGGACCTCTTTGGGTCCGGATCCAAGACATAAACTCGAGAAGGGACCAAATGCTCCACTTAATCAACCTCTAAAAGGGTTAGAAAACCCTAACACTAAGAATCAACACCAAAACTGAAGAAGGTCCGAGAAAAATACCTCAATACAATCTCTATGAACTCAAAAATCACCAAAATCGCACCTCCTTCAGCCTCCTCTTGCCTTGGTCACTTCCTTCTTGTAAAAACACCCACAAAAGGATCAAGAATGGCCTTTCCTTCCTCACAAATGCTCTAGATCTCTTAGGGTTTCTCTCTGGGGGTTGGTGGCCACAAATGACGGCCCTAAGGGCCTTTAAATAGGTCTTAAACCCTAGAAATTAGGGTTTCATTAAACAGCGTGGACTCGCCGAGTCCACTCATGAACTCGCCGAGTCCAGCTGTGAACTCGCATACAAATCCGCGACCATAATCGGCGAGTTTAGACACCAGCTCGCCGAGTCTCCTCACAACTTTCAAAAATAAGAGAATAAAATATAATACCTGGGAATCTGGATATTACAATTATCCCCCACTAGAATCAGACTTCGCCCTCGAAGTCTCACTCTGCAAACAACTCTGGATGCTGCTCCTGCATCTCACACTCCGGTTCCCAAGTTAACTCTGACCCTTTCTGATGTTGCCACTGGACCTGGACCAGAGGCACCTCCTTGTTTCTCAAAACCTTGATCTTCCGATCCCTAATTGCCACCGGTCTCTCAACATAATTCAGGCTCGCATCCACCTGAATGTCTTCTAGTGGCACCACTGCTGACTCGTCGGCTATACACTTTCGCAGATGTGACACGTGGAAAGTGTCATGAATCTGACCCAACTCTGCTAGCAACTCCAAACGATAGGCTACCCTGCCTACCCTCGCGATCACCCTGAAAGGGCCAATATATCGGAGCCCCGACTTGCCCCTCTTCCTAAATCGGATCACTCCTTTCCAAGGAGAGACCTTCAGGAGCACGAAATCGCCGGCTTGAAACCCGAGCTCGGACCGG
The DNA here is from genome assembly GCF_051521515.1 of Lactuca serriola. Taxonomy (NCBI): domain Eukaryota; kingdom Viridiplantae; phylum Streptophyta; class Magnoliopsida; order Asterales; family Asteraceae; genus Lactuca; species Lactuca serriola. Next base: position 99,337,295 of record NC_136414.1, read on the forward strand.
CGTCTGTTCGCATAACTCTTCTGACGACTCTGAGCGGTCAACAACCTTTGTCTGACCTGTTGGATCTGCTCTGTCTTCTGAAGCACAATCTCGGTACTACCCATCACACGTTGCGCTACCTCTCCCCAGCAAATAGGGGTTCGACACCTCCTCCCATACAACAGCTCAAAGGGTTGCATGCCAATGCTCGAATGATCGATGTTGTTATAAGAAAACTCTGCCAAGGGCAAATACGTGTTCTAACTCCCGCCGAAATCCAACACACATGCTCGGAGCATGTCCTCGAGTGTCTGAATCGCCCGCTCACTCTGCCCGTCAGTCTGTGGGTGGTATGAGGTACTAAAATGTAGTTTGGTACCCAATTCCTCACGAAACTTCTTCCAGAATCTGGAAGTGAAACGTACATCTCGATCTAAGACAATCGATATCGGCACTCCATGTCGTGATACCACCTCTCTCACGTACATCTCTGCCAAAATCTCCGCAGAAAAGCTCTCACTGATGGCCAGGAAGTGAGCACTCTTCGTCAACCTGTCCACAATCACCCAAATTGCATCGATACCCCTCGCGGTCCTTGGCAATTTAGTAATGAAATCCATGGTAATCTGTTCCCATTTCCACTCAGGAATCTTTAATGGCCGCAGCTTACCATGTGGACGCTGGTGCTCGGCCTTCACCCTGCGACAGGTCAAGCACCTCTCTACAAACCATGCTACATCCCTCTTCATACCGGGCCACCAATAATCCTTTTTCAAGTCTAAATACATCTTAGTGGCCCCGGGATGGATCGAGAATTTCGATCGATGAGCCTCTTCCATCAAAATGGTACGTGTTCCGCCCACAGACGGTACCCATATCCGACCCTGAAATGTCATAAGCCCCCGGCTATCGGTAACGAATTCTGATACCAGCCCGACAACTCGCTCTCTCTTCTGGCTTTCTGACCTCACAGCCTCAGCCTGGGCCCCACGAATAGCATCCAACACTGGGGTCATCACTGTCAATCTCAAACAAACATCTCGTATTGGGGCGCCCTCCGCCCTACGGCTCAGTGCATCGGCTACAACATTAGCCTTGCCCGGGTGGTACAGGATCTCACAATCATAATCCTTGACCATGTCCAACCACCTCCTCTGGCGCATATTCAGGTTGGGCTGATCCATCAAATACTTCAAGCTCTTGTGGTCCGTGTATATCGTACACCGAACCCCATACAGATAATGTCGCCAGATCTTGAGGGTGAACACTACTGCTCCTAGCTCCAAATCATGATTGGGATATCTCGACTCATGAGGCTTAAGCTGCCTCGATGCATATGCTATCACATTCCCCCTCTACATAAGCACCGCTCCTAATCCGGATATCGATGCATCACAATATACCACAAAATCCTCCATCCCTTCCGGAAGGGCTAACACTGGGGCTTCGCATAATTTCTGGCGAAGTGTCTCGAACGAGGTCTGCTGCTCCGGACCCCAAGAAAATGCAATACCCTTCCAGGTCAACTTAGTGAGTGGCATGGCGATCTTGGAGAAATCCTTAACAAATCTCCAATAATAGCCGGCCAAACCCAGAAAACTCCTAATCTCGGTGGGTGATCTCGGCACCTTCCACCTCATGAACGCCTCAATCTTGGCCGGATCGACCAATATCCCATTCTGGTTAACGAGATGCCCCAAAAACTTAACCTCACGTAGCCAAAACTTACATTTGGAGAACTTGGCATAAAGCCTCTCCGATCTCAGAACTCGGAGGATCTCCCTCAAATGCTCCTCAAGCTGCTCTCTGGATCTCGAATACACCAATATGTCATCGATGAACACGATCACTGAGTGATCCAACATCGGTCTGCACACCCTGTTCACGAGATCCATGAACATCGCCGGTACGTTGGTGAGTCCGAAAGGCATCACCACGAACTCGTAATGCCCATAACGAGTCTGGAATGTTGTCTTCTGGACGTCCTCCTCCCACACCCTCACCTGATGATACCCAAACCTCAAATCGATCTTGGAGAACCAAGATGCTCCCTACAACTGATCGAACAAATCATCGATCCTCGGCAATGGGTAACGGTTCTTGACCGTTAGCTTATTCAACTCACGATAATCAATGCGCATCCGGTGCGAACCATCCTTCTTCTTGACAAAGAGAATAGGCGCCCCTCATGGCGAACTGCTCGGCCTAATAAACCCCTTCCCCAGCAACTCCTGGAGCTGCGAGGATAACTCCTGCATCTCCAGAGGCGCAAGGTGATAAGGCGCCTTGGCGATAGGCGCAGCTCCCAGAACCAATTCAATATCGTACTCTACCTGCCTCTCCAGAGGCACACCCGGCAACTCCTCTGGAAACACATCCGGAAACTCACGCGCTATCGGGACCTCATCAACTGACTTCGGTCTCTCTGAATCAACCCTCGCAACCATCACATATGCCACAAATCCCTTACAGCCTTGCTGTAGACTCTTAGTTGCTCGGGCGGCCGAGCAAAATGCTGACCCCGTACGTGTACCCTCGCCGTACACCGTAAGAACTCCCCCACTAGGGTATCGAATCGTCACCAATTGACGCTCGCAGTCTATCACAGCTCCATATCGGCTCAACCAATCCATACCCACTATAACACACACGTCCCCCATCGCGATCGAGACCAGATCTATCGGGAACTCCACACCGAAGATCTCAAGGACACATCCTCGAATCACATCTGAAGCATACACTGCTCGCTCATCAGCTATAGAAACTCACAGAGGTCGATCCAACGCCTCTCGACGGATACTAATGTGCTGACTAAAAGCTACGGAAACGAACGACCGACTCGCACCCGAGTCAAATAAAACCAGAGCAGGCACACAACTCACAAGAAAAATACCTACGCATATCATCATATAAGCATAAAAACTCAACCCAAATAAAAGATGAAAAGAGAATATATACCAGCCACAACATTGGGCACCGTGCGGACCTCCTCGCAGTCAACTAAAATGCTCTCCCACGAGCCTTCGGGGCCTCGGCCTTCACCGGCCGAACCTCGGTAGCCCTAGCAGCAGGCGCAGATCCCTGCAATGAAAGCAAACCAAAAATCCCTTGGGGAAATCCTTAGCGATATGCCCCTCCTTCCCGCACTTGTAGCACACTCCAGCCCTGCACGACCCCTCATGACTCTTACCGCACTTCCTACAAGTGCGGCCCTTCGCGCCCCCAGATCTCGAATCAGCGGGTCTAGCCCGCTTGGCTGCCAGCTGAGACTAAGCCAGTCGCCAATCCGCCCTCTGTGACTCGGCCTCCTCCCTGGCCTGAGTCTCCAACTCAATCTCCCTCTTCTGGGCATTTGCCTGGAGCTCAGCAAATGTCCGGTAAGTCGAGTTCGCCACGAACTCCCGAATATCTCTCCTCAGAAGACTCAGATAACGGCTCATACGAGCCTGCTCAGAAGACACCTGCTCAGGGCAAAACATCGCCCTCTCATGAAACTTCCTGGTGATCACTGCCACAGAATCAGTACCCTGTTTAAGGGTCAAGAACTCCTGAATCAACCGTTCCCTCTCCAACGGGGAAACAAACTCCTCTCTGAACATAGCGGTGAACCTCTCTTAGGTCACCTCGGAAATCTCAGCCAAAGTGAAGTTCGCCGTCACGAACTTCCACCAATCCTTCGCTCCCAGGCGGAGCTGGTTCAGGGCGAACCGAACCCTCAAGTCACCTCGGAAATCTCAGCCAAAGTTTAGACACCAACTCGCCGAGTCTCCTCACAACTTTCAAAAATAAGAGAATAAAATATAATACTTGGGAATCCGGATGTTACAACTGTGTAAGGGAAATAATTTTTAAGGAACTATATACTGTGTTGTATGACTTCCTTTCTAATTAATGTCTAAGATTTTATGCAAGATACCAAATCAACTTTACTATAAGCTATAATAGTTATAATTATATTTTACATGGTAAAGCATAATTCTGAAACCTTTGCTTAAATTTCAAGCATAAAGTTGAGATACAGTCCAGTAACACCATTTAAAGCTTTAAGTGATAATAAAGGATGAATGAGACCTTATCGGATAAAGTTTCCTTTCTAATCCATAGAAATTATCTTCCTGAAATGCTCTTAGGATTATACCTTAATCAATATTAGTTGTATCTTGAATACAAACACCAAAAAATTACATATTTGTAGAATATTCTAAAAGGGCATTTAGATTATACATACCTACCAAGAATAAGTTCTCTTATTCTTCTGAGTATTGAGTTAGCAGAAAGCAAGCTTCTAGTGACAAGGCAAGTGGGAGACACATGGAACTTGAAGAAGCTCATGAACCATAGCCTGATGTAGCAATTATTGGCACTATATTCAACAAGGAATTGTTGATCTTGAATAATCGCTATTCATGAACACAAACAATTCACATTAATGGTAGAAATCATCTTAATTTGACTTGAGAAATATGGAATATATCTTTGAAGAGTTCTTCTTGATGGTTTCTGGTAAATCCATCAACTACCAAGATGCTATATCAAATCTTGAATTTGATAAATGACTTAGAGTCATAAATATTGAGATGTAATTTATATATAAGAATCAAGTATGTGATTGATTAATCTTCCTCTCTATAGCAAGGCTAGAAGGAGTAAGATATTCTTTTAGAAAGAATATATACATGGATATCATACACATTTAGCAAGGTTTTCATAAAAGGATTTTATCATACTCGTGTCATTGACTATGGTCCTTATCATACTCATGACATTGAGTATGATCAAACTTTTTCACAAGTATATATGATTAGAACAACAAGGATATATTATTTACTATAACTTCATATTCTAAATATAAGACATAGCAAATAGATTTCAAGAAAGACCATTTTTCTAAATAGACATCTACTAGAATATATCTATATAGCTTAGTCTGGAGGTTTTCTTAATCCATGTTATCCTAACCAAATGTGTAAGGCTTAAGATCTACTTGTAGATATAAAGGAAATATCTGAAGGTTGTAATAGTCATTTTAATATGAAGATACAAGGTGTTCTTTTATATCAAAATGAAAAGAACATATGTGTTTACTAAGAACTAGTGGGAGGATAGTGATATTCCTAATCTTGTATGAATAAGACATACTTAGTCATTTGAAATAACATTCTGAATATGGAAGGTCGTTTCACCTTGACTCGGAAAGTATTTCTATAAACACCTAGGAGTAACAAGATACATTCTTAGAATGTAAAACCTATACAGATAGATAAATACGAATATTTAAAGTTTTAAATTCTTTTACATGAATTAACAATATCTTGGAAAGGGACATGATACAAGATTTCATTGGAGAATTCAGCATTGTAACATGACAGCTATCTTGAGTCTGTCTCAAAAGGACCTAGCACATAGGTTTGAGATAGATGAAATGATTCATATTCTATTTGTGTAATGACCCAAATTTTTATTTTTATATTTAAAATACAATATTAAATCCTCATAAAATAAAACCAGTCGTTACCCTTTGAAAACTACAATTAAGGTTATCAAAAACTTCCAACCATACTTATAAATTAATATTTGAAAGAAAACATTAGCGGAAGCAAAAACATCCCAGCTTTAAATGCATAACATTTTTTTATATAAGTCTTCGAGAGAATGTCGCCTGCAGTCACACCGGTCTCCTTTCTTTATTAAAACATGATAATCCTGAAAAACGTTAAATAACAACGGGTAAGCATAAACTTAGTGAGCACACACATTACTCTACCATTATCTAGATCACTTACTTACACATAACACATATCACATAAAACATAACATAACATAAACATAAACATTCCTAACACATATTGTTGGTACCAACCATAACATTGTTCCTCCTTCCGGGTACCAACCATAAATTAGTGGTACCAACCATAACATTTTGCCTTACCTTGTTCACTCTATCGAATTAGAGTATCCATGAACAAAACATGAAACAAATAATTCCTACATAATAGGAGAGTTAGTGTAACTTACCTCTCTTGGTAGCTTGAAATACTCTAGTTGCAATATCCAAGTGAATATCCGTGAACAAAACATGAAACAAATAATGCCTACATAATAGGAGAGTTAGTGTAACTCACCTCTCTTGGTACCTTGAAATACTGTAGTTGCAATATCCAAGTGAACTTCCTTCTTTTTTAACACCTACACAATAATTATAACACCTATTTAACTTGTGCTTCATAACTATACTTTAAAATACTTTCCTTTGCATTACTGTATCTTTTCTTTGATTTTAGTGTTCTGTTCAGGACATGAATTCTTAACTTTAAAACCATAATGAGGTTCTGATAAAATTGTATTCATGTAGATCCATCTTTTAGCTTTCCGGGAAAAGAATCTTGTCCTAACGATTTTTTGTTGATTTTATATTAATTTTACAAGTTAGCCATCTTGAGCTGTTACTTTCGGGACTCACATGCAATTGTGGTAACTTTTACTCTAGGAGGGTTGTGATTTAAACCATAGGAAAAATTAATGGTATACAATACATTAATCACTAACCATATCCTTTGATTTTTCATGAATTCGAGTTTTGTAGGATTAATTATGCATATCACAAGTTCATGTAACATTTCAGTAAATTTCTGGACCACTCTTCACTCTTTGAATAAACTATACAAATCTACAAGGAATTAAATCAAGCCCTCCATATGGAGAAAACAAGACATCGATTCCTAACTATAGGATTTGGAATTTTGGCATTTAGTGTCCAAATGAATTTATTATGATTTTTAGAAGACGGCACATGAAATTTGTGACAGCATAGACCCTTATGAGAAAACTGGCCATTTACCCCTCAAGGGTTTGGAATTTGGAAAAGTGATTCAAAGTTTGAACAAACTAGACATACTAATCTTTCCAGAAAAGTAAATCTCACAACTTTTAGATGTTCAGATTGCCTCAAACGGATTTTAGAAATTGAAGGGCAGAATTGGAAAAATAGGTCATTTTAGCTTTTCATTCACTTTTGGTGTTTTATTAAGAACTTAATGATTAATTTTTAACCTTAGGACTTTAGACATCATAATTGATTACATATTGGTTTAACAAGATGTATTAATGAAGTTTTCCTAAAGGACTTAATGCTTCGCCTAATAAGGTCTCAAAGTTATAGATTTTCAATAATATATCATTTTCTTCTCATCATATTAGGGTTAATTTAACAAATTAACCCATTAAGCTCTTAAAATACCACATGACTGGAAATTCGAGTCCTTCACAGATTTATCATTAAATGGCGGTCTAATGGTGGAGTTGTGGTGGTTAATGGTGGTCAAACCACCAAAAACAAAAGTATATTGTTATTTTGGGCATGAAAAGGGACAATGTTCAAATGTATGGATTTTAACCTTAATTCTCCTTAATCAACAGAGGAAACCCCAGCCACCCATCCATGGTGGCCTGTGGTGGCAGGGGGAGCCACTCATCGGCGGCAGGAGGCGGCCGGTAGTGGTTTTTGGTTGGTGGTGACGAAAGAAATACCATACAACACACACACACGAGACACTAGAAAAAGGATTGCTTGTGGACTTCCACATCAAAACACACACATACACACCCATCGACAGCCACCCTTCGGTGGTGGGTGGTGGCAGAAATCCCGCCGGCAGCCTAGGCTGTCGGCCATGGGGTAGGGCTTCTCGATGGGAAAGAAAAGAGGAAGCAAGAAAAAAAACGAAGTCCTTACCTAGGTAGACTAGAATAATCGGTTGCAGTCCCTCTCTAACATCATCCACTTCACGGTGGCTCCCCTCTCCTCTTCTCGATGGCGACTACAAGAATCCGACAGCCTCTCTCTCTTCGACACGGCAATAATTGATCGTCAAAAAAGATACGATCGAACAACTAGGATTGAGTTTTGGTGTTAATAGCTTCGATGGGATGCCATACGATCGAATGTACGCATGTTCGGTCCCAAGGACCAAGCCCAAACAGATTCTGGTCGATTAAGAGTGCACAAAACCCCGACTTTCAGCTACATCCCTGATCTTTCCCATAGATACAGAAACTACCCTCTAAACAAAATCCTTGACAACAACAGTTTCTGTTTTGACATTTTTAAACCTTAATCCCTTGATACTTTTCATTATTGATTCTTAAATGCTATTACTCTCAATGGTTTTATTTTCTTGAATGATCCATTTATTTAATTAATAAGTTTACATTATTATTATTATTATTATTATTATTATTATTATTATTATTATTATTATTATTATTATTATTATTATTATTTTATTTTCTTTATTTATTATTTAACGACTTCCAGTTTATCAAACGTCTTTTCTTTGAGTATCATCGATATAATTCTTTAGAATATAAATCCCTAATCATACGATTATTCTTATAAATTGAGAAAATCATTTTTGAAATTACTAATGAGGAATAGGGCGCTATAATTTGCTTAACAAATAAATCCATCATTTATGACATATCATGATATACAAATTGAATACATGGTTAAGTCATTGGATCACTATGAGAATATTCTAAGAGTACTTAATAAGAACTAAGAGAATGTATACGACATAATTAGTTTAGAGTAGAATCTTCATGTAAAGAGCTATATAGGATTCTTATTTCTAAACAAATATAGATAATTATGAATTATAATTGGATTATTAATTCATTATGGAATGAAGAGTAAGCTTAGTTGGAATGAGTTCCAAGAAAAACATAATGACACAATCTACTACAAAATAAGAATACGCTACTTTAGAAGTTGAGTCAAATATTATTGGATGAATGAGTTCATTGAAAAACTATTTCGATTTCTGCCATTCCAGAATCACATAGAAATCTTTATGACTTCGAGAGTATACTTAATCAAGATAAGAGACTTTATATAACGAAAGAAAACCAATCATATTCTCCGAGATATGTAACTATACCCAGAGTAAAGTAAAATTTGGAGATGATAATGTTCGCAGAAGTCACACAAATTAAATTTGGTTGAACCTATTAATAATGTGCTTCTTTTGAGCTAAATATGAATGATCACACTTTAGCTATAGGATTGTATTGTTCTAGAAATAGGATTTTGATTTGGATTTAGTATTTGGATATTGGAATATTATAACAACAACTATTACACAATGTTTTGATATATTGGGATATGATCATCACATTAATACTTCGTGTCTTCTATATTAACATGTTTAATCCATGAATAATTTTATTATTCTAAAAGTTCATAGTCGGTTATAATTATGGGATTAATTGTGAAGTAAGACTAATATGAATTGGATTGGTTCACTCTCACTAGATGAAAATAGGCAAGTGGTTGTAACCAGGTTTCATAGGTACTTGTCAGTGAACTAGTATTGAATGGACCCACATCAAGATCTACTCATAGATCGTAGTTATGAGTAATACTTGATTAAAAGGTACTATCTTTTCATCCTTAACACCTGAGATATATTGTGGGACTTAAGTGTAGGGAGTGTTTTGCTTTGATATGTTCAAATGTTGATCCTTAACCGAGTAGTTATAAAAGTCATTTTTAGGTATGGTGCAAACCATGCAAGAGGCTTATGTAGTCATATGAGATTTGTTCATCTTATGGGTTGATAGTTAGACATCTAACGCGCATTACCCAAAGTTGAATTACAAATCAGATTGATTGCGATCCATGGCTCGTGTTCAATAGGATGTCTGTAACAAAGGGATAGTTGATAAACTTACCTTAATACATCATTTGAAGCTTGGAGATTTTGCGAATTAGATGTTGATGAATGACATTCTTCGTCATGTGTTATTGGGGGTAATTGTCACAACTAGAAATTTTGGTACCTTGTAACTACAACACTTATAACAATTATGAATCAATAACATGAAAGCATTCATGATGCTCATTCTATAACAACAAAACTCCATCAAATACTACATTCTAGCCCTACAAATGGTCAACAAAGAATTGGAAACCTTTGAAATCCTAATTTGAATTCATTTTGGACTAGGATTCCTTATTGGGCCTAATGGACTAATAAACTTCCAAATTATCCATCTTGAATCTAGAACTCTCTAATGGGCCCTAAATGGACCCATATACATGAAACATAACATTTTGGGCCTTAATAGGTCACAACCAAATAAATTTAGCCCTATTAGGTCATAAAAATTACACTTTGATTTATTTGGGCCCAAACATCATCTAAGTGAGTCATAATATGGGCTAAACACTCAAAAGCCCAAATTTTATCTTTTCCCTCTCCAATCTCGGCCCAAGCCCACAAAGAAAGAAAGAGTTGACTTTATGGTGCCAACTCATTTTTATCTAGTGGACTTCCATGCATACTCTCATACTTCCATGCACCTATCTCATCACTCACTCTCTCTTCTCTTCTCTCTTTCTTCCTCTCGGCCGAACCCAAACACACACACACACACTTCACTCAAGATTCTCTCAAAGAAACTCTCTCCATTCCTCTCCAAATTTTCGAGATCTAAGAGGCTTTCAAAGAGATTATTCCACAAAACTCATCATCTAAGGTAAGTTCATGCTTGGATCTATGACCTAGACTCTTTGTTTTATCAAAAACCTCTTTCTAATCCATACAAAATCATGACCACTCTCTTAGAAATCATCTAAGTTCGAGATCTTCCAAGGAAGGTTGCTAAAGCCGAGAAATAGCATTAAACTTCTTCTATTCTTCTTCAAAAACCGAAACTACAACTCAAGGTGAGCTTCATACCCCTCTATTTTTTCGGTTTTCATATGTTTTATGGGGGAGAATACAAGAAAATGTGTAGATCTATGTGTATGTGTATGTGTATGCTATGTGTGATTTTATGCATGTATGTGTGTGATGTTATGTGTTTTTGTGATAAATATGTAACAAAAAGGGGTGATAATTCAAGATCTATGGCATGACAAAAGAAACAAACAAAAACTAAGTTCTTTTACACTAAGCTAGTTAAGAAAAATAGCTTATAGGGTTATGAGGACCATACTTTAACATAAAACCCATTTTAGGACTTAAAATGTTAAAAATACAAAACTTGGGGTAAAAACTGTCAAGTCACGGTTTATTGAGGGCCAAAAGAGTCAAAACAGTTTTTATAATCATTTTTCTGAATATTAGAATTTTAAAAGGACTTAAAATGCAAAAATTTAAGTTATTGGGCTAAATATGGGCTTTTCGGCCCAACAAGCCCAAAACTGCGAAAATTGAAGTTTTTAAGGGGCTGAATTGTAACATTTTGTAAAACAGGGGATTTGAAGTGAAATAAAACTATTTCAAAGGTCAAAAATTCTTTTCAAATTCAAAAAGGATAAAAAAATGTAAACTTTTTATATTTTGGGCCAAAACTGTAAAAGTTACGAAATTTGGGGTTTTAATTGAGAAAACATCATTCTGGAAGGGCTAAAGCTGTTTACAAAATAAATTTTGGGTTAAAAATGTCTTTTCAACAAGTTTATGATACAAAAGTGTCAAAAAAATGTTTTAAGGACTAAAAATGAAATTCTTTTTTATAAAGGACTAAAAGTGTTATTTTTATAAAAGAAAGGTTGTGAAAAGGTAAAAATCTTACTTTCAAACAAATTAATTCATTAAGAGAAAATACAAGATACCTAACTAGCGAATAAAACGCAAAACGAATACACCTTCAATTCCAAATATCGTTATAAACGAATTGATTCGGTCTCGAATCAATACAAAACATCAAGAATCAATTTAAAAACACTTCAATAGATACGTAATGACTACAATGAGTAAATCTACAAACTTTGGGCTTATGAGTTTCAAATCATGCTTGTTGGGCCTTGCAAGCCCACCAACATGATCTTTGGGCCCAAAGAGATACCGCTTATATGTTATTGGGCCTTCAATGACCCAATATTTTATAAAACGACTTTTCAATAGCTTTTATGTGCTAGTGGGCCAAATTGTCCCGTTAGAAAAGCTAGTAAGGTCACAGTAATCAAGTGCGAGTTGGACCATCATGTCTTTCGTATCCACGACAGCCTAAGGTACTTACGATAGTAGTAGGACATAATGCCCCCCTTCTCTTCGTTCGCTAAGGCTTACGAGAAATCTAAGTAGATAAAATTAGGACGATATACAATGTGGATTAACCAATATTCATTCGTTAAGACAATACAAAAATCAATAATCACGAATACATTTCAACATCGGAAAACATCGGGTTTTCCGGGGAATTCAATACTACTCGCTCGAAACTTTATAACTATAATACAAAATATCCTTCATATATATATGTTTTTAAAATCATTCATGCATCAACTTATGGATCTTCACACTTTGATAAACAAAAGTCTTTTCAGAAAATATCGGATTTTCTGGGTTTTACAAACTACATAAATCATTTTATCACAACATTGCTTATGAACTCACCAACATTTCATATGTTGACGTTTTTCCAAAATAACTTGTATTCTCAGGTAACAGGTAAGCTGAAGAGTTATAAGAAGTAATGTTAGATGTTATGTTGTTAAAAACACTCGAACTATTATTATTATGAATGTGTAATGTTAAAACAATGTACTTGATGTGAACAATTCCAGTTGTAATATATTGATGCATGTTGACGTTTATGTTATGATTCATGTATATTCATTGTGTCGATATTCAATTAAATTCACGCGAGCCCTCGGACGTTTCCGCCGTCTGGTTCGGGGTGTGACGGTAATAAAATGTTGCTAGACATTCACTACTGT